>NC_134874.1:17475431-17775431 GCF_049852395.1 Peromyscus maniculatus bairdii | reverse complement strand
CTTTGGGGAAGGAAGGATTTCCCCAAAGAAAAACTTCTGCTTTCAGGTCACAGTCATCACTGAAGCAAATCAGGACAAATAGGGACTTGAAGCAGAAACCATGGAGGAATGTTGCTTGCTGACTTGCTCAAATGTTCATGCTTACCTAGTGTCTTCGTTAGGGTTTTATTGCTGTGGAGAAACACCATGACCACAGTAATTCTTATAAAGGAAAACATTTAATTTTGGTGGCTTACATTTTCAGAGGTTTAGGCCATTATCATTACAGCAGGACATGGTGGTGTACAGGTAGACGTGGTTCTGGAAAAGGAGCTGAGAGTTCTAAATCTTGATCTTCAGGCAGCATAAGAAGTCTGTCCCAGTGAGTATATAAGAGACCTCAAAGCCACCCTTCACAGTGACATGCTCCCTCCAATAAGGCTGTACCTACACCATCAAGGCCACACCTCCTAATAGTGCCACTCTCTATGGCCAAGCACTCAAACACGTGTGTCTACGGGGCCCCTATCTATTCAAACCACCACACATAGCTCTCTTATTCAGCACAGGACAACTTGCCTGGGGAATGCTGCTTCCCACAGTGGGCTGGGTCTTCCCACATTCATTAACAACCAAGACAATCCCCCCACAGACATACCCACAAGGCAATCTGATGCAGACAATTCCTCAACTGAGGCTCTCCTCTCAGATGGTCTAGGCTGTGTCAAGCTGACATCAGGTGCATTTAAATTCCATCCACAAGCTCTCTCGGCTTCCAAATCACATGTCCAAATCCGACCTTCACAATGAACTCTGGATTGATATGCCCACCTGTCTTCCTAACATTTTTATCCAAATGTCTTGACAGCCTCTCAAGCTAAATGATCTTAAATGGACTTCTGGGTTTCCTTCCCTGAACAAGATGATTTCCTCCTTTACAAATGAGCTTCGCCTTCTTCCCATCACACTGATCAAGGTCATGGCGCCACACCTAAGCCCTTCCCTCTTCCCCCCTCCGTGGCTAATAAGCTGTTGTTCCTGGCAGCTCTGTGCATGGTGGCATTCATCTTCTGACCACATGCCTTCACCTAAACCACCAGTGCACTCTTCAGGTGGGTTTGAAACCCAACGTGTGAGCAGAGCTTTGGGCAAAAAGACTCCATTTCCCTCTGCTTTATGCTATTTCCTGCGTCAGAAATGAAATCTGCACACTGCAAGAAAGGGCATGTCCGCAATGAGATTGCACTAAGAGTTTGGAAGAGAAAGTAAATTGCCTATGCCTTTGTTTCAGTAACGACCAAGGACAACGTTTGAGACTGAAATGGGCATTTTCCTATTAGCAATGACCCCTCCAGGGACTGTGGGATGTAACCTGGAAAACCTGAGGGACAGTCAGAAACGGCCATGGAGTCGACCTTCAGTGGGCTTGCTAGGCACCATCCCCTTCTCTTTGGGAAGAAATGAAGATGTGATGACAAGCTTGTCAGAGAAACACATGGGGAATATGTGATATTTACCATGTGCCTTCTACACAGCAGGAGCTATTCTGGAGCTGTGAAGTCAAGTTCAAATCCAGACTCAGCCTCTTGTGGGTCTCTGATCCTCTACCTTTCTCCTCTGTAGCCATAGCTGATGTTGTTGGCTTCATTTGAGTGTGTGTGTGTGTGTGTGTGTGTGTGTGTGTGTGTGTGTGTGTGTGTGTGTTTGGCTTGGTTTTGCATGGCTTTGAGAATAAAAGGGATCGAACACGAGAGCTGGAATACTATCACTGATGGGCCAGACCTGCCTGCCACCTGTTTGAGTAAATAAAGTTAAGCTAGCGTGGTTGTGCCTGTTGATTTTCTTCTTACATTGGTGCACTTACTCACACTGGGGTTGCAGAGTTAGAACAGACAGGGACCGGTTATTGAAGCTTACAATATTAAACTTTCTCAACCCCTGATGTCTAGCATGGGACGTGCGGGCCACAAAGGGCTCAGCATCTCAGCTGGGACTTGAAGGATGAACAGCTTATCTTTGGGCTTAGATACTGTTTGTCTATGACTCTCTTGGTGTTTTGGGTTTTTTCCTTTTTTATTTTTTGGGTTTAGTGTGTTTGTTTTTGTTTGTTTTGGCTTTATCTGCAAAAGGCTTCAGAATAAACCATCCAAAGAGATGCAATGGATGAAAGCAGCAGGCTGCACTCTGCCAATCAAAATGCCAGTTCCATTCTCCTCTAACATAAAGAACAAGAATTACATAGACCACAACACCAATGCCCTTCACAAGGCTCCTCAACAACTTGTTCATTAGTCACACAAGAAACCAAACCCAAAATGCATCCACCCTTACTCATCCATAGTCTCCACAAGATCTGCCCTTTGGGGTATTCCTGGTAACCCCACAGTGCTGAGCCTAGGTGATTATTATCTGCAACCCTTCTGTCCAAATTCATATATTGAAGTCTCATTCCCAGTGTGGTGGTATTCGGCTGGACCTATGGAAACTGATTGAGTCATGAAGTCAAAACCTTCATGGACAGGATTAGGATTAGGGCTTGTGGTGGTTTGAATAGGAATGGCCCCCATAGACTCATGTATTTGTATTTGAATGCTTGCTTCACAGAGAGTTGCCCTAGTAGGAAGTGTGTAACTAGGGGGTGGGCTCTGAGATCACAGAAGCTCAAGCCAGTTCACTTCCTGCTGCCTGCAGATCTAGTTGTCTCAGCTCCTTCTCCAGCACCATGTCTGCCTGCATGCTGCCATGCTTTCCACCATGACAATAATAGACTAAGCCTCTGAACCTGTAAGCCAGCCCCAATTAAATGTTTTCCGTTATAAGAGTTACCACTGTCATGGTGTCTCTTCACAGCAGTAAAACTCTAACTAGGACAGGGTTTTAAAAAAAGGCACCCCCAGAGAGTTCCCTGATCCCTTCTGCCATGAGGAAGCATAGATGACGATCTATGAGCCAGGAAGCAGACCCTTAACAGATGCCAAGTACACTGGCACTTTGGTCTTGAACTGCCCAGCTATGGGGGTGAAGTATAGATTCTGTTGACTCTAAAATACTTAGGGAATTGGATTCTGGAATAGAGTTCAAAAGAACTCAAATGGGATGTACACTACTGTTAAATATTTCAAATGAAAAGGCTGGACCTGGGGAGATGGCCCAGTGGTTAAGAGCACTTGCTGCTCTTGCAAAGGACATGAGTTCAGTTCCCAGCACTTATATCAGGCTGTTCACAACAGTCTGTAATATCAGCTTCAGTGGATCTGGTGCCCTCTTCTGGCCTCTGTGGGCACTATAGGCACACACATGCAACACACACACACACACACACACACACACACACACACACACACACACACGAGCGTACAAAATTAAAAAAAAAAAAACTTAAAAAGAAAATGTTGCCCTGCCATTGAGGGTAGATCAAAGTTAACCCAGGAATAGCATCCTGGGTGAGTACATAAAGGATGATATTCATTGAGGCTCCTAAAAGAACAACCCTTAAATGTTGACAGTTACAAAACATTCCTCCAACAATGACAATAAGAAAGGGAACAGTCATAAAGTGGCATCGTGTTGCATACTTTTGTGGCTCAGGGCTATGAAGGAATCAGCCAACACTGAGACAGACCAGCAACTGCAAAAGAAGCTGGGGATGAGGACATAGAAAGGAAGGCATCATCACAGCATGTCACCCCTCCCACGGAGAGGATGGGGCAGGTGAGGAATGAACAGGCTAAGCCAATTACCTATGCCCCGTCCCATGCTCATCGACTTCCCAATCTCCCCTGCCTAACAGAAAATAAACACTTGCTTTCATCCCTTGACAAACAGCAAAGAAACCAAAGCATGAAAAGTGTAGACAATCCTAATGAGATTTTTTTTAAGGGTTAAAAACCCGAAGATGCTAAAATCCCACCAGACGTGAAATAAATGTAAATAATGAGAGACTTCCCCCCAACCTCAGATTTCACCCATGTAATTCTGTCTGCCCCGGTGTCTTAGTTTCATTAATGCTGCTTTTGGTATAGATGTTAAATCTCATCAGAAATTTAATAGAAGCAAATAATGAGAGATTGGGTCTGTTTAGTTATCGTCTATGTAATTATGTCTGTCTCGGAATCTTACTTTCACTAGACATTTTTTTTGTATAGTGTTCAAATTTTAATTGCATAAGAAGCGATGTGTCTCAAATCAATCAACGGCATAATCACAGCCTCCCCTCAATTGCTTAGGATCTCTCCTGGATTAATTAATGCATGTAAATAGAATTTCCCAAGAGATTGGGTTCAGATTTCTGAATGCAACAGCACCCCCGAACAGAACTTGGTTATCTTAATTGCATCTTCAGGGGGGGGTTGGACATGAGGAAGTGTGTGGTCTCCTTGAGGAGTTTGAATTAAAATTTTGATAATCTTCTACACTATAAAAAAAAAAAAACCAGCTTTTCTCTGTGGCTGTCCACTGTGCCTTTCATTCAGTCTATGTTCCCTTGTCTGGGTCAGGACTCGCTCTGCATGAAGGATTTTGGCCCCATGAGGAGATATGATTTGTTTTCTCAAGAAAATGGTTTTCAGGGATACAGACAAAAATCACTGAGGGAACAAGAACCATCCACGAGGTCCAGCTATCTTCTGGGTGGCTATGATTCCTCTAGCCCTGGGGTACCTGGGAGAACCCTGCCAACCTTGTTGATCTGCTCTTCTCTTGCTCCTTGTCACACAACTCTACTGCACAGCGTAGACCTTAGTCATCTCTATTTTTTCCGTGATGACAATTCTTCCAAGTATTCAAAATGAAGAGGCCTTTTCTGTCTTTTTCACAGAACCCATTCAGTCCCTCCATGACATTTTTTGTAATTAGGAAACTATTTTTCCTCTTTGGTTTATTTTTAGTTTGAGTGATTTTATATGCTTTTTTTATTATTTCTTCTATTCTTTGAGATTATAATATGATTATATCATTCCTGCCCCTGCTTCCCTTTCTCCCTCCAAATTCTCTCATATGCCCCTCATTCTCTTTCAAATTTATGGCTTCCTTTCCATTGTTGTTGCGTTCATATCTACCTAAATAAATAAGTACATCATGCTTAGTTTGTATAATGTTACCTGTGTATGTGTGTATATGTTTACCGCTATGGCATCTATGAACCACAACAATAACCAACATGGCCAGATAACCCTGAGGGCACATTACTGGCATGCATACATTTTTGCTATCCAACAGCTCTCTAGTTGGGCTTAAGACCTGTTCATAAAGAGGAAAATCATGCTTGGTACTGGAAACCTAACCAAGTGCCAAAAGTTGGTGAAATCATGGGTCTTGGTGGATGTGGCTGGACTTTTCTCCAGTCCCACCTGGGCCCACAGCCACTGAGACCCAAATAAACACACAGAGGCTTATATTAATTAAAACTGTATGGCCTAATGGCTCAGGCTTCTTGCTAGATAAATCTTACATCTTAAATTAACCCATTTCTATAAATCTATACCTTGCCACATGGCTCGTGGCTTACTGGTATCTTTACATCTTGCTTCCTCTGTGTCTGGCTGGCAACTCCTGACTCAGCCTTGCTCTTCCCAGAATTCTCCTTGCTCTTTATCCCACCTATACTTCCTGCCTGGCTACTGGCCAATCAGCATTTTATTTATTAACCAATCAGAGCAACACATTTACAGCATAGACAGTGATAGCCACAGCAGGTGGAGAACTTACAACTACCACTTTAATGAACCAGAATGATTCCTAATTACACTCTAAATATCTGTCCTTACACCCACAGATAAGGGTAGTCTTTAGCCCTTATCAAGGAAACTTCTCTATGAAACAGACAGAAACCATTACAGAGGACTACAACCAATCAAGATGCAGAGTTGTGGAGCCTGGTGCCAATGGACACATCTACAAAACACTCCAGCATCTAAGGCACAGGGAACATGGGGAAGGAGGTTAGGAGTTAGGGGGTGGGGGTTACAACCAGAAAGTCTTACCAACATGAATGCCTAAATATGAATCAAACAAGAACAACAGTCTTATTTGTTTTTTATTTTCATTGCCAATCTGCAGGTAATTATTTATTCATTTTTAGTGTGAGTTTTATAAGAAGATTGGCCAAAACAGAAGTAATTCAATAGGAAAATTGTGCTTTTGACCATATAAGTCCAGTAGGGAAAAAAAAATATTTTTATTTAATTTTCGGTGTATGGGTGTTTTGCCTGAGTGTATGTCTGTGCTGCATGCCTGGTTCCCCCAGAGGCCAGAAAGGGGTATTAATTAGGTCCTTGCAACAGAAATTACAAACTTTGATCAGCCACCATGTGGGTTCTGGGAACTGAACAAGGGTCCTCTGTGCTCTTAGCCACTGAGACATCTCTCTAGTCCCCAAATAACTATTTAGGAAAAAAATAAAGATTATCCCATATTTTGGCATGTCAGTAGGGTACTCCTCCCCTCCCCTTCAGAGAATTAAGTCCCCACAAGATGATAGAGCCTGCCAGCATCTTCCCCCAAACTTCCCATCTTCCAGAATTATGGGAAAACAAAAGTCTCTTCTTTGCAAATTACCCAGCCTGGGGTTTTCTGAGCATCACGGATAGAACTAAGACCATCTCTTAATGGCACTGCTGTGTTGCTAAAATAACTAACCAGGGAGAATCCCTGCCTTTGTGTATTCCAAAGGAGAGATGCCCAGAAGCAAGACAGGTCACACACATAAAGACACAGGTATAATGGATGCTGAACAGAGATCCTAACCTACAAGGGGACCACTTCCTTGTCCAGTTTCTCCCTCTGAAATAAAACTTCCAGTAGAAACAGAAGAACTCTGAGGAGTGTTTCGCTCTGGCCTCCCAAGAGGGTGGGGTTCCCTGCAGAAGAAAAATGGAAAAGGAGATCTTCTGAGTGCCATGTAATTTCTTATTTATTTACTCATTCATCCATTCATGCATGCATGCACGGAAGCTTCATTAAGTATCTATTTTGTTTCCAACTGTGAAGCTCAAAAAATAATGTATGGTCTAGAGAAAAGAGAAAGACAAGAAAGCAAATAAATCACCTGGTGCTGAACGTAGGGCCCCAGACAGACAGCACCCGCCATGAGTGAGCAGGGCTTGGGAGCTGGAAAGGGCCGCACTAGGGCAGTCAGCGGGGCTACAGACTACAGCAGTGCCCAGAAAACATGTGCTCAGAGGAGGCAACAAGGATAAAACAATCCTGCTTCTCCACCAAGGCTAATGACATGTTCTGCCTGATAGATGTCCTCACACAATTACGCCAAGCTTTTCTGCTTTCCGATGAGTTCAAAGTCCACAAACTCCAGAAGTGACCTTCAAGACAGCAGAGAGAGGATGCCAGCCAACCAAGTGAAGCTTGTCTGGCTGATCCTTGGAAGTCCTGAGATAGGTCAGTCTCAACACAGAACGGGCGTCTAGTCCAGTTGTGATCATCTGTAAAATGAGCATATTTAAGCACAAAGGACCAAGCACCCAACAGCCCACCCCTATGCTGGTTTTCACTTTTGTTTTTGTTTTGAGATGAAATGCACATCTTGTACTTGACTGTTCGATCATTTCTATTTACTTCTCCATTTCGGTCCTTGACTCTGTGCTGCAAAAGATAATCACAGCAATCATACTTTAAATATATTCTTGTCTGAGCTTCTCTGTGACAAATGCTGTGAATGGGGATAACTTTGGTCACCTTAAATCTAATTAGGTCATTAGCGAATGAGAGGCTCAGGCAGCTGGCGGCTGCCTTGCCTCCCAGTGATGGGGCCATTCCAAAGCCTTTCCAGCTTAGCTCTGATGAGGAGCTAAAAGAAACACACATCACCAAGGAAATTGAGAAGCAAAGCTTTATAAATGTGTAAGGGCTCATTATTCCCCTGCTAGGGTTGGCAGGTAACCCTGTGGCCTCAACGATTCCAGCACTCTCTTTTTCTGTTTTGAGAAGAAAGGGGAAGTGATGGTCCCTATGGAGGAGTGTGGCATTTTCCAAACCCAGCTGATTACTGCTTCCCCAGGCACTTCTTGTGGTCCCTTATTGCTGACTTCACTGCCATTGTCTTAGCACATGCCACTGTCTCCATTGCATCGACTGGAAGTGGCCTCTGTGAAACCATTTGGTTCCAAACGGGTGGCAGAATGCAGAACGCAAACCAGTCCCCGGTGAAAAGTGGCCTTGATGTCTGCCCTTCCTCTAGAGGTGAGGAGCTGTGCCGTGGACAGCTAGTGACTTTGCCTGTGAAAACTAAGCCTGCCTTGGGTTTTGAAGCACCCTGGCCAAGGAGACCCAACACGTTGCTGTTTTGAGAAGTCTTCCCCTGGGAAGACATAAACGGTGTCTACCCCCTCCTCATAAGATCAATGAGGAAACCAAAGTATGGCAAACCAAAGCATGACTCCATCACAGTTCAACCTGGGGAACAAATGAGTTTGTTGAGCTTACCTAAGAGAGTAAGGATAAGGGGTTGCCAGTGGGAGTGTCAATGACCCCAAAGCAGCCACTCTAGAAAGCTTCACCTAGCATGGATGATGGATGCACTTTCATCATCCTGTATTCTCCCAGCACCTATATGGTGGCACCAAGGGCATGTATAGTTAGGGCAGAATTGCATACAAAATTCTGAAAGTATTGGCTGGAATACCAGGTGAGGGTCCAAGGACCCTATCCACTCCCTCCTTCTATAAGGGAATGTCAACAATCAATAAGTCAATAAGAAGGTAATTGTAGAGTCTTGTGAACAGGCAACAGCTGACCCCATGAAGATGCTGTCTGTTTTGCTCAGAGGACCTCATTCTATAACTTTTGAGATAGACAGATGATACATAGATAGATGATAGATGATAGAGAGAGAGAGAGAGAGACAGAGAGACAGAGAGAGATTTTATTTGTGCTGAAATGTGATTTTATTTGTATGTTAATAAATAAAGTTGCCTGGAGATCAGAGGTAAAAGCGAGCCATTAAGCAGAAGTCTGGCAGTGGTAGCACACGCCCTTAATCCAATCACATGGCAGGGAGAGTCTCAGTGTGGTCAAGGACACAGCCAAGCGTGTCCTTTAATCCCAGTACCAACCATAGAGACCAGGAGGTCTGTATAGACAGGCAGTCATGAGGAAGTCATGTGGCTGGGCTTAGAGCCAATGAAAAGGCAAAACAGGAAAGCAATAAAAAGACAAGTCACACAGGGAGAAGCTCTCTCTCTGGGGAAGCAATAGTGGTGAGGTGGTAAGATAAAGTATTCATAACTCTGATCTCTTTGGTTATTTACCTCTGTATTTGGCTCTGTGTTTCTTATTTACAAAGATTGTTTAGAATTTCAGATAGATAGATAGATAGATAGATAGATAGATAGATAGATAGATAGATAGATAGATATTATTTAATCTATGTATTGAGACCTGACTCACTTCCCACAGCTGAGTCTGGTGTGATGTAATAAGACAGACAGATTTTGAAGAACTTAGAATCTTCCAAACTGCTCCTTGCCTTGGGCAGGGCAGGGTCCCCACAGGGTAAAAGACAATTGTGAAGAGCCAAGGGGCTCTGCAAGCTCAGGAATCACTATATCCAGGAAGCCTCTGCAGTGACTCAGCATAAGAAGGAAAGGATGGAGACACCTGGCCCTTGGGTGTTTGAAAAAAACAAGCACCACTCTGGTCTCTCAAAAGAACCAAGATCTGGTGTTCCACCTTGAGAAAAAGCCAGGAATACCCGCCGGGTTGATCTGGCCCCTTGTTTTCAAACTGATCCTAACCAGAATGTCTCCCATGTGACAGAAAGGATGCCTCCAGCTACCTTCTCTAAGATCAGCCCCTGGACTTGCCTCAGTGCAGCAGACAGGTGTGGAGACCATTGGTAGGTAGCCATGGCTATGGAGTGCCCTCGGCCTGGTGAGCCTTAACCAGATACCCCAAGAACAACACAGCCACCCTTGGTGAGAAGTTTCAAAACAGACTAGTTTTTCCCTGGTGGCATGGAAGGGCTCTCCCTTCACAACTTCATCCGCATTAGTGTTGCAGAAGGCTACCCCCTTGGTTCTTTGGCCCTAAGCACATCCTGGGAATCTTGAACTTGACTGTTGGTAAAGAGAACGCAGAGCAGTCTGAGACATTTCTAGTGGGAATGAGTGCAGGCATCACACTGGCTGCTGTTAGTGTCTGGATCCCCGGGATGTGACAGGAAAAGTGTTGGGGTGCAAGCCCAGTTTCTACCCAGCTCCCAGATGAGGATATGTGTGGGAGCAAATGCTGACCCTGATCCCACCCATCCTTCTCAACCATGTCAAGTTCCATCTGCACAGAGCAACACTTTCGGTCTTGAATGTGAAGTCATCAGTCATGGTGGAGAAGGCATGGCAGAGTCCATGGCAGAGGGACCAAGAGGCTGTAGGCTGTTCACATCATATCAATGCTAGGTTAGTTTATATCAACTTGACACAAGCTAAAGTCACCTGGGAAGAGAGAATCCTAGTTGAGGACTTACCTCCATCAGATTGGCCTGAAGCCTTGTCTGTGGGGGCATTTTCTTAATTACTAACTGATGTAGGAGTGCCCCAGCCACTGTGTGTGGTGCCACCCCTGGGCAGGTAATTTGGGGTTGTATAAGAAAATAGGCTGATCAAGCCATGGAGAGCAAGCCAGTAAGTAGTGTCCCTCCAGTCTTTGCTTTAGTTCCTGCCTCCAGGTTCCTGCTCTGGTTTCACTTGGTGATGGCCTGTAACCTGTATGCTAAAGAAAGTCTTCCCAGCCCAAACTATTTTGGGTCAGTGTTTTATCACAGCCACAAAAAGCAAAGTAAGACGGCCTGCCTCTGTTGATCTCCTCCCTCCAGCCAGGCTCCACCTCCTCAAGGCTCCACGGAGACTCCTGTAATAGCATCACTCGCTGGGGAATAGGCATATGAGACATAAGCCTGGGGGACATTCCTAATTCAAACCAGAGCGATATCTTTAGGTCCAAAACAAAGTCTTTTTACATGTGTTAGACTCAGACTCCATTCATTCCCATGGCTTGCCTTCCAATAAGTGACAGTTGAGCAACACAAGTTCCAATGCTATTATGCTTTAAATATGCATTCTGCATCATCCTGAAGGTTTCCCACTTATTTCCCATTTTACCCTCTTAGATCTGGTGACAGAGACGTAATTATTACTCATAGCCTCCAGATGAAGAAACTCATTTGAAACGCCACCCTGTAAACAGAGCAAACGATGCTGAGGAAAGGGGGCCGGAACCCCTGCGTAGGTCTTATATCCGTTACTGTTCTGTTGCTGTGGGAAAAAAAAAAAAAAAAAAAAAAAAAAAAAAAAAAAAAAACGCATGACCAGAAGCGACTTAGAGAAGAGTTTACTTGGGCTTATGGTTCCAGAGGTCGAAGAGTCCATCATGGTGGACAGGAATGGCAGCAAGCTGCAGGCATAGAGTTAAGGAGCAGAAAGCTGAGGAGTCACATCTTAAGCCATAAGCATGAATAACAGAGAGAAGTCCTGAAATGGAGTATGACTATGAGTTCTCAACGTCCATCTGCAGTGATGTAATTCCTCCAGCAAGGCCACACCCCGTATGCCCTCCCAAACAGCATCACCAACCAACCGAGAATCAAGTGTTCAAAGGCGTGAGGCTATGGGAGAAATTTCTCATTCAAACCACTACAGTACCGTAATACTTTACGAACCTGTTATTAGGTTTATTTTCTGAATAACAATAGGTATTTTTTAATATATGTTTGATGAAAAATGCAGATGGATCAGCCAGAATGTTCCGCTTTATCCCACACGTTCTACCTTCAAACCTAATAAATTTCTTTACCCTTTGAATCACTTTCAGGAAGAAAAAAAAATAATGTCAAGGACCAGGGATCTTGCCGATCTACACCTCTAAAAGTAAAATATGCGCAGCCACTTGAAACGAGGGCAATGCTGCCCCGATGGTCAGTTTTGCATACTGAGAATCTGACATTCTGTTTGTCCCTCTGGAAGATCTCCATTATCCAAGGATTTTCTTCTCTGATCCCCCTCCAGCCACCAGGCTCGCTAAGATGGAAAAGTCAGTGCAAGAAACACCCATTTTTTTTTTTCTTAGTCCATTCACTTTTTCTTTATTCTCTCGCAAGAAACACCCATTTTGATCTGACCGCTAATAAATTTGTCCCAGGAGAAAGAGAGTCACTTAAAGGGCCTTTGATGTCTTCACAGGGCCGGCTCCATCCAGCTGTCAGCCTCAAGCAGGGCCGATCGATCACAACACACCTGGTACATCATGTGGGATCTCATAAGGTCAGTAAAAGGATATCGAAAACCCCCGAGGAGCTATTGCAATGGGACCCAGCAGGATTCCGTCCATTATACAACACGCCTACATGAACCGTTAGCCATGCAGAGAACAAAGGAGTCAGTCAAGGTGACTGCTGAGCACAAAACCTTCACTGGAATGTCAGGACATGTTGTCCCATCCCACTCCCAAACCCCAACCCCCATTCTAGCTCCTTATAACACGGGAGACCAAGATGCATCAGGACATTTCAGTGTGGGTGGATCTGGGCTGCAGTTCGATGTTGCCGGAGAAAAGATGCCCCTTCCACGGTATACCTTGTCCTCATTCACCTAGTTGCTCCTTGACTCTTTCGGTAGCCTATTTTCTTTTTCTTTTGAATTTTTGATGGCTTCACTCTTTCTGCTCAAATTCTTCTTCCTCATCGTTAAACACTCAGTTCTAGGCCTGCTCCCAGGGAGAAGGTGTCTTCACGCACGCACAGAGAGTTTGGAGCTATCTGTCTTTCACACCCCACGATAGCAAATTATAATTAGATAATTAGCGATTTAGGTGTTGGTTGCACACTCACTTCGCGCCCAAGCTGTGCTTTCTGTAGCACCCAGAACCACATTGGCCTAGATCATTGTTATGTGTCTCTTTTTATGTCCAATGTATGCTTAATGGCAGTAGAAACAGACCAGATGGAGCACTGTGGACCAAAGCCTGAAGGATGGTGGGTACCACTCAAAACCAAATCCATCCTAACTCCTCGATGCTTTCTCTGCTGCTACCCCAGAGGCTGGTGTGACGTACATTAAGTTAATACATTGTCATGTGTTGTTTGAGCTCATTGACTCTGAAAGTGGGGTTTCCCTCCCTCTCATCTGAGATCCAAACATATTTGTCCCAAAGTGTCTTCTGAAGTCACTTGTCTGGGAATGGATGGGTCCCCAACTCTGTAACAGGGAGGAAAGCAAACAGCAAATGGACCAACCGTGAAATGACTACACCTTTGAGAACAGCCAGAAGGTGGACCATTTCCTACAGAGGTCACTAGTGCTCACGCCATGGTATAAAAGTGTCTACAGTGGGAAAGGGCAGCTGGAGGTTCAGCCATGGGGAGCCCAGCAATGGAGAGAGAGTTCAATAAAGAGCTCCAACTGGTAGCCCCAGCTTCCCATCAGTTTCTGTTGGATATTGGGAGCCTCCCTCCCCCAACCCTGCCTCCAGTTTGAGGATCCCATCTCTCTCCGTTGCTTTTTGTTCTTTTACTTGGTAATCTCACAGAGGGGACATCTGCTCTGCCTGGGACTCTCTTGGGGACTCAAGCAGGCTGCCTTAAAGGGGCTTCCTGAGTTTGTCTCTATTGAGTGTTTTGAGTATCTGATTTGACAATGATTTATGCCTCTCATTTATTATGTAATAAACTCACCCATTCACATCCAAAGTTGTGCCTATCCTACACCATTCTCCATACAGAACAGCTGGATATATAGATGCTCCTTTTCCAGGTACTTCCAATGAGGTCCTGGAATCACTTCACTCTCCTTATATACAAAAAGACTAGCATGGATGTTATTCCCTTCCATACCATTTCTACTTGGATGTGGCCACACTTCTGAGGACAGCAGAGGCCCAGGGATTGTGGAGAAGATTTTGAGTCAGTCTCAGTGACTTCAGGGCTATATTTTTTTCATGGCTGCCAGAAGCCATTTCTCCATGTATCTTGCTGAATGAAATGATAATTCACTTTTTGTTTAAGGTGCTGGTGTTTTCTGTTCTTTACACTCACAGCATTTTAACATAGAAGCAGAGCATGTTATGTAGACACATCTCAGCTCTCTACATCCCCATTTCTTCATCTGGGAAGCTGGAAAACAATCAGGCATCACTCACGTCCCAGGACACCAAAGTGGGTGCTAAGGCAATTTATGCACTGGAATCTGTTAGCTTGAAGAGGGAGGAGGAGGAAGAGGGTGAAGAGAAAAAGAGATGAAAACACAGTGGCCCAAAGGGCACTACAGTTTGTGTGCTGGCCTCCTCAGAAACAAGCCTGTCACTCTCTTGCACTCCATCGACATCCCTGAATAGTTCTGCAACAAGTAAAACCTGATGAGGTGCCACAGGGCGTGATCCAGGCTTCTCTTCCACAGCGCAGGCAACTGCCAGCTGTTCTAACCCTGACATTAATTATGGAACTCGCTGAGCCCTGAGCTTTTGATTCAATGTCAATTCATTTTCTTTAGACTCTTTTATTATAAAGCAAAGTACATTTCTTTATTCTATGAGAACATATAATTAGCTCCCAAAATATCCTTTATCCATATACAAGACTTTTTATAGTCTTTGGGGACGTGAATGGCGAAATGAAACATACCTTGGCACGGGGTTCTAAAAGTTGCTACTGAAACGGGGCATCGCCTGTCAGTTCTCTCCCTGAAACTCATTCCCACTTCCCAGGCTTGGAGTAACTGCTCCATTTACCAGACAAGTTCAACCTCTGGCTGATAGATCTTATTTGGATTCTGAAGCCAAGGTCTTACAGACATGGAGAACGCTCTAGGCATTTAGGATCTACGCTTGCACCCAGAACAACCTTTGTTTATATCATAACCCAAACATCACAGTGCACTATACAGTAATGGCAATCAGCTTCCTGACATGGTGCCCATTAGGTGTGAAATCCACAGACTAATGACAGACACGCAAAGCTTCACTTCTGCATCATGGTCTGCAGTTCTTATGGTCAGCAAGTCCAATTGGGTTTATCAACCTGCTCATTGGAGGCAGGTAAACACAGGGAGGGCTTATCCACCTAGACCCTCAGTGACAGTCACAGATGCTACATACATAAGAATGCAGAGCTCACCGGTGAGAGGGCGCTAGCATAGATCCCATGGAATTGCCTTCAAGACAAAGAGCAAAATATGTAAAGGAGGGGACGTGCCTGGTGATGTTGAGAACCCACAGAAGGTCAATGGTGTCAGGACACAGGAGCAAGGGGGTATGCCTTCAGGAAGTCGGAATGGGAATAGTGCCATGGAGACACTGCAGAATGTTGGCCACAATCACTCCAACAAAGCCATGCCTCCGAATAGTCCCACTCCACACCACACCCACCGTGACTTCCGAACTCACAATCAAGTCTTCCTCAGATATGGAGAGAGAAATTTTAATGCCTTTCTTATTTACACCAAATCAAAACTCCAAATACCAACAGCATTAGGAAATCACTACCAGGAATGGCTTTGCTGGATCTTAAGGTAGGACCTGTTTCTTGCTTACTGAGAAATGGACATGACTATTTTCTAAAATGGCCATAGTAATTCATGTTCCCACCAACACGGCAAAGACGGTATAGACATGATGTAAAGTTCCTTCTTGGTATCTCCAGCAACACTGGCCACCTTTCCTGTTTAGTTTTCTGTTTACTTAACAGAAATAAGAAGTCTGGGAGCTGACAGATGTTAATTGGGCTTGTTATTTCTTCCCACGGTCTATCTATGATGCACTAGATAAACATCGAATTATGATTCTCTGTCTAAATCCTTAAGGCTAAGAGTCCCATGCTCTACAGAAGGTAGCTAGTCAGATAACTGAATCTTTATGGTTTAAAAAAAAATGGATATTAAGCAATTCCAGATGACTCAGCATTTTTTCTTCCAGACTACTACCTCCTGACATGGTTGCTGATATCCTAAGCCAAGGACAGATGAAAGCCACTTCAGCTAAAGCCAGGGGAGTAAAAACACTTGATCAACATTGCAATGTCTACTTAAAGGGGGAGCTCTGATATAGTGTTTTTATGTTAACTGATTTTTTTCATACGATATATTCTGATCACGCTTTTCCCTTCCCAAACTCTTCCCAGAACCTCCCCACCCACCCAACTCCATGCCCTTTCACTCTCTCCCATTAAAAAACAAACAACAAAAATGCCAAGAAACATACATATACATACAAAAAAACATAAAAAAGAAACATACATATATATACATATATGCAAAAGACTAATAAGACAAAGAAATGCCTAAATAAAGCAAAATGAGGCAAAATGTCCACAAAATATTACTGAGTTTGTTTTGTTTTGGACAGCTACTACTGGGCGTGGAGTCTACCCTAAAGTGTGCTCAATATACTCAATGAGACTCCCCTGGAGAAAACTAATTTTTCCTTTGCCAGTAGGTATCAGTGGCAGATAGCTTCTTGGTTAGGGGTGGGAACCTGTGTCTATCCCACCTCTCAGTGCTGGGTCCATGTCTGGCTTGAACCTATGCTACCAGAGGAAAAAAGCCACCATCAACCCAGCTACAAACACTGTGACTGACCTGTTTAATGACGGAAAGCGAGTGCCCTTCCACCATGAGGACCTGAGTTCGGTGGAAAAGTTTTAACACAGTATTTCAAATTTAATTCAAATCAACTACTATTTAATGAAGTCTCGCAAGCTGTCAGTCCTGTGCAGGGGAGGCAGGCTCAGTCATTTGCCGACTGTCTTCGAAAGGCTCATAATCAAAGTGACAGATATTGCTTTAAGTAAAGTGTGAAGAGAGAAAGAGAGAGAGAGAGAGAGAGAGAGAGAGAGAGAGAGAGAGAGAGAGAGAGAGAGAGAGAGAGAGAAGATGAAGCACAAATAGTTATCTGAAAGAGCTCTGCCAATTGAGGTCCAAAAAAAAAACCACATGATTTTATGTAATTAAAATCACGCAATTTCATAATTATGGGCCACAAATTATAACAGGACAGGGCCTGTGTTCATCTTGCTTATTATTCTCCTGAAGTAGAGTTTGAAGTCTTCCGTCTAAATGACAGTGGGCTTCAGTGAACCCCAAACACTGCATAAATAGACTTTTAATGGAATTAATCAAAGGAAATGGTATACTCTGCTGGCAGAAGAAATCTGAGGGAAGTGTCGCTAAGCCACCCCACTCCTGTGAGGGTAAAAAGGCTGTGGAGATACACTGGTCTCTAGCCCAGTGTGGAAGAGCTGACGCTGCAATCCATTGCTAAGCAACCCAAACTTCAAAAAGTGGAAGAGACATTCAACCAGATTATCTGCAAATGAGGAAAATGAAAGCTCCACTCAGAAGACCACTACTCTAAAAACAGTGAAATCTTCTAAGATGATTGACACTTTTGCTAACTCCTCAGCACCAGCGTGGGGACTTGATAGCAGGTCTTCTTTGACCCCAGAAGTCAGCGTGTCCTATGATGCCTGGAAATCCATGTAGGAAGCCAGTCAGTTCTCTCAGAGCCTCAGAAAGTAAATGTGTCTGTACCCCCAGCCTCACACCCTAACCTTGCTCCAAGACCCTGGTGCTACCAACCCTTCTAAACAAGGAAAACTCTGACTTACACTTGAGGCCCCTCTTGAATTGTAGGTTGCTTCCTCTAGTTTTTCCAAACCAGTAAGCAGCGATCCTCAGCGGTTTCTGCCTCTGCTCCCGCATGAGTTCCTGCCCTGACTTCCCTCAACGATCAGCTGTGACCAGAATGTATAAGCCAAATAAACACTTTCTTCCCCCAAGCTGCCTTCTGGAATGGTGTTTAACACAACAGACAGCAAACTGGAGCAGATGAACCATCCCCAAGCCTGGCTCCCTCACTCTTCCCCTACCATCTTCTACCAAGGACCTCCTTGCCTACATTTTATCTTCTGACCAGCTCCCAGACCACCTAAGCCCTGCTAAGCCTCCTTCATGAGTCTCCAGGGCTTCCTGCCATTAGGTATTAGCTTTGTGAATTTATTCATAATTCTGCTCACATCCTGAGTCTCCCATGACGGTTGGTTAGGTAGATCTTGAAAAGACGATGTTGCCAGCTGGCTAACAGGGAGTCACTCCTGTATACCCCACACAAAATCAGACCTTGCTCAGAGTGCATTGCTGGTCACTTACCAATTACGCTGCTGCCCTTGAACTGTCCCAGGCTGCAGACGAGGAAACTGAGGCTATGAACAGTCAGCTGACTTGTCCATAACTATCCTCAACTCAAAACAGATCACAGACAGAGCCTCCCTGTTCTTTGAAGTTGCAGCACACATCAGAAGCTTGTATCCACCTCTCCAATAATTTCTTGAAAGATGACCAATCCTCTCAGGCCCCAACAAAACTGCCCTATGTGAATTCACAAAATCTGCACTAAATTTCCATTTTCATCTTCCCCTACCCAAGACTCTCATTGTCTACAATAGCAGAGAATCCTTATCCCTAGGCTGCACCTCTACCCCTTCCCTCACACATGTGTGGAAGTTGAAGCTCAGGGAGCTACTGAGTGGCTTGTAGGGACCTTGTCACCTGTAGGAGAGGAGCTGCTCTGGGGCTGGCAAGATGGTTCAGTAGGTAGAGTTACCCACCCACCGCTCTGCCTGATGAACTAGGATTGATTGTTGAGATGTTCATGGATCAAGGAGAGAATTAACCCTGTAAGTTGTCCTCTGATTGCTACACTCAGGCCATGGCACACATGTACTCATGTATGCATGCACACCATGAATAAATAAACAAATAATCTTAATTTTTTTAAATGACCTACTCTGTTAGCAGCAGTCTACCAGCACAAGGTCAGTGACCTAGAATGTCCACCCCAGCACTGATCACCCACCTGTCTTGTCATCCTAATAAGTTTGGATGGTAGGCATCATCCCCATCTCTTAAGTCTCTGAGAGCCATGGATGTGTCACTTTGTACAGCAAAAGGGACTTGGCAGCTGGGATTGAGATGGAGGGAGCTTCCTACATCCTCTCCACAGATATTATCACATAAAACCATCAAGGAGAAGAGGAAGGACATGGGGTAGGGCAGGGTGACTGAGTAATTAATAGACAAGATGCAAATGAGGCAGGAAGTATGGCAGGAACTCTGGCCACCGCTGTTGGCTTGTGAGGGTGAAGAGGGGGCTGGCAAGATGGCTCCTCGGGTTGAACACTTGCTGAGTTTTGATACGCAGAACCCACAGGAGGGTGAGACATGGTCATACCCATCTGTAATCTCAGTGCTCCGAAGGAGGAAGGGAGGCAGAGACCAGGTGTACATGGAAACAAGCAAGAAGAGACCCAGCCTCAGACAAGGTAGACGATGAGGTCTAATATGAGATTGTCCTCTGACCTCCATATGTGGGCGGTATGCACTGATACATACATGTACACATACATGCTTATGCACAAAAGATTAATTAATTATTTACATTTATTTATTATGTTTACAATGTTCTGCCTGCATGTATGCCTGCAGGCCAAAAGAGAGAACCAGATCTCACTACAGATGGTTGTGAGCCACCACATGGTTGCTGGAAATTGAACTCAGGACCTTTGGAAGAGCAGCCAGTGCTCTTAACCACTGAGCTATCTCTCCAGCCCCCTAGCCCTTTTTTTAGATTAAAATTTTTTAAAAAAGAAGATCACAGAAGGGCAGGAGAGGTGATTTAATCTGTTAAGTGTTTGCCTCATGAGCGTAGAGATCTGAGCTCAATCCCAGGTTTTAAAAACGTTTATAAAATATCAAACATGGTCTCAAATGCTTGTGATCCCAGCCCTAGCATGGGGGAAGCAGTAGGATCCCAGCTGAACTTAACTAGTGAGCTCCAGGTAATGACAGATCATGTCTCAAAGGAACAAGATGCCATTCCTGAAAATAATGCCTGGGGTTGTCTTCTGGTCTCTACTTGCATGTTTACACATATCCACCCCCACATACAACAACACACATACATAATAGAAAAAGCAAGAGGAAGGAGAGCCTGAGAGCAAGGCTATGGGCATCCTCTAGAATCTAAGTGTGGCCTCAATGACCACAAGCAAACAAGGACCTGAGCCTAAAAGCCAGTTCTCACAGAGAACCTCTGGGAAGGAACACAGCCATGCTGACATCTGGATTTTAGCCTGGTGAAATTCATAGTGGTCATAAAACTGTGAGGCAATAAATGTGTGTTTCCAGGCTCCATGTTTGTGGTAATCTGTTATGACAGGGATTGAAAAGTAATTTTGACTAGACAGAAAATAATGCTTTGCCCAAATGACAGCTCTTGTCAGTTTTAGGGGTGTCTGATGAGTGGCTAAGTTTACATCTGTGACGAGCCCCCAGGGATGGCAGCAGGTGTCTTCATCAATCAGACACTACTTGATTGGCAAGAGCATGAAAAGCAGACAAGGCATGGGCTTCTGCATCATCATAGTTCACAGCAACAGATGTGAGTGTCCACCTTGGAGAAATAGGCTGGGTGTGAGTGCATGTGAAAGCAGTCATTGAGTTGAACAAAACCACTGGACGAACTTGAAAAGGAGCCTTCTACTTCCCTTGAGAATCTAGGCCTGAGGCAGAGCAGAAAGGCTGGGGTCACCTCTGAGGAATGAGGAACAGCTTGAAGATCCAATACAACGCCACCTAACACCTAGTACCTACCTCCACCCTCATTTGTAGAAAGTCCTCCGTATTTTTATGCTAAGAAACTGCCTTGATTCAAGTCAGCCCATGTGGTTTGAGAGAAGATCATGACGTCATGGCTGTGGTCAGCCAGCCAGAATGACTTCTGTGTTTCATCAGTTGGTCCAGGAATGAGCAACACTCTTAGGAGGCTCCATATGTCACCTGCATGGTGTTACTCTGCCAGAACATACAAGGGCTGGATCCTTAGGGAGGCTCTGTCTACAGAACCCACCGTAACTCCTTCTCTAGACTCACTCGTGCTGAGAATCATCTGTACCATGTCCATCTCTTTCTCTGGGCATCTTTGTGGCCTCTTCCAGCTGTGCCTTCAAGAGCATCCTTCTGCATCAGGTCTGGCTTTCTGGGTCTTTCCACCATGAGCAGAAAAATGAGAGGCATTTAAAGAACTTTTAGGTTTTCTATATGCCAGTTTCAAAGCAGCTCACCCACCCTCCACCCACCTCAGTACAGACTCTCTTGAAAGCTGTTTCCCTGCATTCAATGACCAAAACTCATGTGCAGTAACCCTGATAGGATTTGCATCTTTGTTTTTCATAACCAAGACTTTGTAAATATTTACTGCCTGATCATTCTTGAGCATTTTTTGGATAAATGACACAAAGATGCAAATGATATAGATTGTGTGTGCACACATAATCTGTGTGTGTAGACTTAATTACGACTGTTCTATGAATGGGCAGCTCCTTAAAGCATTTTGAGCAGGTAACATAATTTTACTTGAAGTTTCTATTTTCTATAAGCACACTGTGCAGGTGTTATCAAAATAGTATAAAACACAATTGCAAAGACTGCTGCATGTTTTGTCTATAGAAGTCTTCCCAGGGTGTTTTGTGTAACTCTTCGTTACCTAGAAAATATGGCATCTCATCATGTCTAAGCACACGGGTGGCCATTCATGGTTATAAGTTGGCTGTTAGTGGGACATCAACCATTAAAACACATAATCAAGTTTTGTGAGATGGCTCAGTAGGTAGGAGAAGGTGCTTGCAACCAAACCTGAGAGCCTGAGTTCCATTCACAGAATGCACACAGTAGAAAGAGAAAACTTACTCCTTCAAGTTGTTGACCCCCACAGGTTCACCATGACAGACACACACTTACACACATATCCGCACAAGTGCATGTGCACACAAACCAGTACATAAATATAAGGCAATTAATTGACTTTTGGTGATTTTAATGAATATACTTAGGAGTTATGAGTTTTTAAAGACGAGGAGGGATAGAAGAAGGGAGAGGAGGAGGAAAGAAGGGAGGGAGGAAGAAGGAAGGGAGAGAGGAGGAGGGGAGGAAGGAGGGGGAGAGGGAGAGGGCCATCCTAAAGTTAGCTTTGTAACCATGGCAGTCTCATGGTGACTTTAGCAAGGATAAAGGACAAAGGTAGCTTTTGTGCTCTAAGACCACATTGTCAGCTGCTACCCAATGCCTGCCTCTGCCCTCCTAGTCCCTGCTTGAAGTACTGACCTTGGCTATACCTTCATTAAAATCACCAAAAGTCAATTAATCGCCTTATATTTATTTACTGGTTTGTGTGCACGTGCACTTGTGCTGATATGTATGTAAGTGTGTGTCTGTCATGGTGAACCTGTGGGGGTCAACAACTTGAGGGAGTAAGTTTTCTCTTTCTACTGTGTGCATTCTGTGAATGGAACTCAGGCTCTCAGGTTTGGCTCCGTTCACTTCTTCCATACTGGGATCAAGATCATGAAACTTCCCGCTTACTGTCCAAATTGGCGTAATAGGGCTCAGACTCCCCTACAAATGGAATTAATTCATCTTACAGAGATATCCCTTCTATCTAATTTGAACACCGTGTACAGTAAGAGCTAACTCACAAATGGCCCTTCTTCTGAGATGGTTTTACATCTGTTAATTCACTAAATCTTCCAGGCACACACACACACACCCCCAAGGAGGTTCCAATTTTTCTCAAGTTAAGGGAATCTAACCATCAAAATGTTAATTTTCCATAAACCTGTAACTGGGGTACAGAATTTGAAGTCTGAGAACTTGGCTACAGATTCTACCTTTCCAACTGTAGACCTCAGCCTCTCTCCAGCCCCCCTCAGAGATACAGCCTTTAATCTGAACTCCTGGCAGGATGCTCCTTTTTGGTAAATCCTCCTCTCTGACAACCATGTATGACCACTTTCTCCCAATGGGATCACAGAGGCCTTGCTAATGTGGGTTGGACACACACACACACACACACACACACACACACACAGGGTCTTTTTTTAAAAAATAAATACTTTTAATTTTGGTTTTTCAAGACAAGGTTTCTCTGTGTAGCTCTGGCTGTCCTAGAATTCACTTCATAGAGCAGGCTTTCCTCAGACTCGCAGAGATCCACCTGCCTCTGCCTCCCAAATGCTGGGATTAAAACTTGAGCCACCATCATCCAGCTGACAAATATTTTTAAAGGAGGAAAAAGAACTACAGACATAATTGTCGTCTTCATAGTTTAGGTGAACTGCAGAAAACTCATACCCATTCTGAAGACAGTGGTCCTAGATTTTTTTTTCGTTTAGTGTATTTTTTTATATTTATTTATTTATTTATTTATTTATTTATTTATTTATTTATATTATCAGCTTGATATAGTACAAATTCTTATCCTAATAGTGAAATGTTTCATTGAGGCTTGCCCAGTGATTGAGTAAAACCAAAACTTATAAGCCACAGTCATCTTAGGGTCCCCCCTGCTATGTAGTCTCCCTGGTTCTGTGGGTTGCAGTCTGATTGTTCTTTGCTTTCTATCTAGTATCCACTTATGAGTGAGAACATACCATGTCTGTCCTTCTGGGTTTGGGTTACCTCACTCAGGATGATATTTTCTAGTTCCATCCATTTGCCTGCAAATTTCATACTATCATTGTTTTTCTCTGCTGAGTAGTACTCCATTGTGTATTTGTACCACATTTTCTTAATCCATTCTTCAGTTGATGGGCATCTAGGTTGTTTCCAGGTTCTGGCTATTACGAATAGTGCTGCTTTGAACATAGTTGAGCATGTATCTTTGTGGTATGAGTAGGCATTCCTTGGGTATATGCCCAAGAGTGGTATGGCTGGGTCTTGAGGTAGATTGATTCCCAATTTCCTGAGAAACTGCCATACTGATTTCCACAGTGATTGTATAAGTTTGCACTCCCACCAACAGTGGAGGAGTGTTCCCACACAAAGGGACTTATCATGAAAAAATGAATTAACCTCAAGTGCCTCACCCAATGGTACCCACATGCTAGACTCCAGACCCAATGAGTAGCATTGTTCTCAAGATCAGTTGATAGACTGAGGAAGATGATGAGGATGATGGGCCCATTTTAAAAAAGATCTCAATCCAACACAGTAGCCCCAAGGGCTGTTATAAATTCTATGTCACAAAGCTTAAAGCCAAGGAAGGCTCAGAGAGGTCCAGTTACTTCCCCAAGATAACCCAGCCATTGACAAAGCAGGACTCGGAACCTAGGTCTATTTCTCTTGAAGGAAGAGGCAAGAGCTGCTCTTTTCTATGACCTTGTTGAAACAGAATTTTATACACCATAGGCATTTTCATATTTACTACATGTTTTTACTATATTTTCCTGTCCAGACATCACAGTTAAGCCAACACATGTAGAGTGAACAGAATTCAAAGCCTGCAGAGCCTTTGACATCTGGCAGAGCTCCTAGTCCCATGGGACATCCATACTCTCGCAAGAATCAGACCACACATCGTTATGACGAAAGCCAGTACCGGCAGCCTAGCAATCCCCACTCCCCACCAATGGGTTGATATGTATCAATTTCCCATCAGCACACACTCAGTCTGAACTTTCAGCTGCCAGATCAATATTGGGAAGTGGAGCTATGAAGCTGTGACTCAGAACTATATTGATTTAATCGGGTGAATCAATTATATTTTACTGGTGCCATTGTATATGGGACTCATTGAGTTTGGCTGTTTCACAACAGAAGGAAACCAGCTCTGGTATGAGCATCCAAGTCATTGTAAATAGAGGTCTTTAAACCTCAAAATCTTAAATTCAATCACGGGAAATTTTTCTTGTTCGCATACTCCAGTTACTGTAAGCCACAAATGTCACCTGGATCCCAAAGGACCTGAAGCTGCCAGCAGAGGTAAGGTCTACGGTGACCTTGGGCCTTGCTTCTGGGATCTGTCAGCTCAAAATCCAGCTCCTGTTTGAATGGGAATAAATAAGAGATAGTCTATTTTGAGCTGAACGTGAGTGAGCCTGGACCAGGAGCAGGCATTCAGATGACCCCATATGCTGGCCAGCAACTTTACAGCTGACACCCCAGCTGCTAAATGAAGGCATTTTAATAAAGGTTTAAGCCCAAGGAGTAAGAGAATGTCACGTGCTTAGAGGAAAGCAAGGCATACCCAGGAGTATGGGTATGGGCTTCTTAAGGGAAAGTCATGATTAATTATTTCATCATTAACCAGATACACCATTTTTGGTGGCTCTTAAATTACATCTCAAGAGGCTACTCAGAAATACCTCTCTCTCTCTCTCTCTCTCTCTCTCTCTCTCCTCTCCTCTTCTCCTCCTCCTCCCTCTCTCTCTGTGTCTCTCTCTGTTTTTCTCTGTCTCTCTCTCCCTCTCTATGTCTCTCTCTGTCTCTCTCTCCCTCTCTGTCTCTCTCCCTCTGTGTGTGTATTTCTCTCTCTCTCTGTTTCTCTGTCTCTCTCTCTCCATCTTTCCCTCCCTCTCCTTCTCTCTCTCTGTTTCTCTGTTTTTCTCTGTGTGTCTCTCTCTGTCTCTGTCTCTCTGTCTCTGTCTCTCTCTCTCTCTCTCCTCTCTCTCTCTCTCTCTGACAGTGAATAGAATTATAATCTGACAAAATATAGCCAGGAGCCACTAGGGCTACACAGGGGGCCTAGTCCATGCATTTCCCCATGACTATGGTTTCTGGTGACATTTCCAGAAAATTACAGGTTTACAACTAGGAAGGGAGAAAGGCCTTAGGCAGTTGTTAATTGTGCTGGAGTTCTCACTTCTCTGCTGCCCACAGGTTTCAACTGGATTTCTAGATAAGGTGCCCCAGTCCCATCTTGTGTCCCTAAAACTTCCCCTGCCTGTCTTAGTCACTTTTCTTTTCTTTTCTTTTCTTTTCTTTTTTTTTTTTTCTGTGAAGAGACACCATGACCAGGGCAACTGTTATAAAAGAAAGATCTACCCTGTGCCTCTATTTGTTTCTCCTTTCGTGTGTGTGTGTGTGTGCGCGCGCGCGCGCGCGCACGCACATGTGCAGGGGTGAGGTGGGGAGATCTAGATTCTGCATATGTGAGAAAGCATACAGTATTTCTCTTTCTGGTTCTGGCTTATTGCTTTTAGCCTTCTAATCTAATGATGTCCAATTCACTCCATTTATCTGAGACTCTCATAATCTTGATCTTTAGAGTTAAATGTGCTTTCAGGCTTTGAAGGTAAATGTCTCCTGTCCTGTGATTCAGAGAGAGGCCTCTGCACCCACGGTGGTCTCTTTTTTCCCCACTGGGACTGGAATGGGCTTTACTTTCTTAGATGGGTCCCTCTCTGCAGGATGGCTCCAGGTCCTTAAGAAAAATCTTAGGTTGTAAAAAGGAAAAGAGGCTTTTAACCGTATATTTGCATCTCAAAGGCACAGTGGAGGTGAACAATGACTGACTTCCTAGAGTAAAAGCTGCTGGTTAAATGCTCTAAAGCCCCTAAGGCCAGGGTGAGAAGGGTGGAGGCGTGGTTACAGCTTTGTTCCAGAGAAGGGAGTGGGATTGAGGGGGGGAAGCAGCTGGAGACACTGTAACCCTGTCAATCTGCCCTGGCTAACCTTCATTCCCACATGGGGCTGTCTGCACCCTCTGGCCAAGTCAGCTTTACAATGCTGTAAGAAACATCTGAGAGAAATAAACTTCAGAGTTCACAAATGTGTTCAGCTGTCTGTCTTGTTTTGGGGCTGTGGCGAGGCAGATCAGGGTTGGGGCAAAGCAGCTTGCCCCATGCAGCCAGCCAGGCAAGAGAGAGGCAGGGGTGAGGGTGGAGAAAGGGACTGTGACAGGATACAACCCCAAGCACCCGCTTCCTTCAGCACGGCCCCACCTCCTTTCTCTGTCTCCTTTCAGTAGCCCGTCAAATTAGACATAGGTCCTGGTCAGAGTCCTTATGACCCAATCACGTCCCCAAACCTCACCTCTGAACACTACTGTGATTGAGACCAAGCCTTTGTCAGGGGTATTTCAGGTCCAAACTGCGACACCCTCAATAACAATGATTCTCAACCTTCCTAATGCTGCAACCCTTTAATACAGTTCCTTATGTTGTGGTGACCCCAACTATAAAATTATTTCATTGTTATTTCATAACTTAATTATGCTACTGCTATTAAACATTATGTAAATATCCAACATGCAGGATATCTGATATGTGACATGCCCCAAAGGGGTTTCAAGCCACAGGTTGAGAACCACTGATCTATAGAATGATGCTAAAATCTTGGGTGCTTCAGTGCTTCGTTGGCTGTATGTTATTGATGATGTATTACCTCCTGAAAGCTCGTCTGATTACATCGCATCTCCAACTGATTACAGAATGTCCCTGCAGGAGACATGGCTTCTGAGATGCATCTTTTAAAACAAACAGCTATTTGTGGACGGTCCTCTCAGTTGTTAGATTTATGAAACACATAAAGCCAGAGGTGAGATGCCATCTTCTTACTGTCTGGATCGTTTTACGTCAACTTGACACAAGATAGTCAACTGGGAAGAGGCCAGATTGGTGTGTGGGACATTTTCTTGATTAATGATTGATGTGGGAAGACCCAGTCTACTGTGGATGGTACTACCCCCCCTGGGAAAGTGGTGCTGGGTGCTATAAGAAATCAGGTTGAGCCAGGCTGTGGTGGTGCATGCATTTAATCCCAGCACTGGGGAGGCAGAGCCAGGTGGATCTCTGTGAGTTCGAGGCCAGCCTGGGCTACAGAGTGAGTTCCAGGAAAGGCACCAAAGCTACACAGAGAAACTCTGTCTCAAAAAAAAAAAAAAAAAAAAAAAAAAAAAGGAAGGACGGAAGGAAGTTAGGAAGAAGAAAGAAATCAGGTTGTGTAAGCCATGAAGAGCAAGCCAGGAAGCAGCATTCCTCCTATGGCCCCAACTTCAGCTCTTGCCTCCAGGTTCCTGCCTCAGCTTCCCCTAATGAAGGACTGCAAGCTGTAAACCAAAATAAACCCTTTCTTCCCCCGAGTGGCTTTTGGTCATAGTGTTTTATCACAACAATGGGAACCCTAACTAAGACACCATACATACCCAGCGTACAAAGTTCAAACACATGCAGAAGCGTCAACGCTCCTGAACACAATGAAGGACAATGAGATCTATAAGGAATCGCCATCCCACAGATACTCTAAAGTAGAGCTAGGACTGAAAAGGAAGATCCTTCATTAAGACTAAAGACTGGGGTGCTGAGAGAGCTCTTTGCTCTGCAAGCCTGAGGACCTGAGTTCAAATCCCCAGCTCTTGTAAAATGCAGGCAAGGCTACATGTGCCAGTAACGCCAGTGTTGGTGGAGCTGAGACAGGGAGATGCCAAGAGCTCACTAACCAGACAACAAGCTCTGGTTCAGTAAAAGACACTTTCGGTTTTTTGAGACAGGGTTTCTCTATGTAGCTTTGCACCTTTCCTGGAACTCACTCTGTATCCTAGGCTGGCCTTGAACTCACAAAGATCCGCCTGCCTCTGCCTCCCGAGTGCTAGGATTAAAGGCATGCGCCATCACTGCCCGGCTTCAGTAAAAGACACTTTCTCAGAGGTAGCAATGCAGAGTTATTGGGGAATATATCTGACATCCTGTGCATGCACATACGTGCAATATGCACAACACACACACACACACACACACACACACACACACACACAGAGAGAGAGAGAGAGAGAGAGAGAGAGAGAGAGAGAGAGAGAGAGAGAGAGAATAATTCCCCAGTGGCTCTCAGTTCTACATTTCTTTTTTTTTTTTTTTTTTTTTTTTTTTTTTTTCCGAGACAGGGTTTCTCTGTGTAGCTTTGCACCTTTCCTGGAGCTCACTTGGTAGCCCAGGCTGGCCTCGAACTCACAAAGATCCGCCTGCCTCTGCCTCCCGAGTGCTGGGATTAAAGGCGTGCGCCACCACGCCCGGCAGTTCTACATTTCTGAGTGGAGAAAGCATTAAAAAAAACAAAAACAAAAACAAAACACATTTCTATAGCTGAGCTGCTTTCCCATCTGGACAATTTGGAGATGCAAACACTGTATTTGAATCCATGTTGGTTCTCTCTTTAGATTTGGTATGATAGTGTGGCTATTGATATAGTTATCTCCAGGTCTCAACACCACTGGTGTTCACTCCATTACATAGAAGGCAGAAGCATCGGTATCTCTTACAGGAGACGGAGCCTCATGGGCTCTGTAGAAGCCCTGTGGTTTAGGAGATAGGTTCTAAATCTCCTGAATGGACCTTGTGTAGCTGGCCAATCATCCACAACACAACATTTGAGCTCTGTGAGGCCTTACCAAATATTCTAACAGCCAAACCAATCCTTCAGTTCTATCTCGACCCAGCATTTTCCTGGTCACATGTTGCTTCTTTGCTTGGGAACCATTTTAATGTTAATACAGACGTCAGTCAAAAGAGAGGCAGAGAACCAGAGTCCTGGCTTCCTTTCCCAACACTTTCCCCTCATTTGACTCTTTTCTCCAGTAAACCTCACAGTACCTTCTTTGCACGAGAATGGCTCTGGCTGGATTGCCAACTGTTCACCCACCTGGCTCCCCACACGCCTGCAGATGGGACAGGATGCTGAATTCCTGGTAGATTTGTAGTGAGGTTCCCCCTTCTCTGTTCCTAATCATTTCTCCTCACTCACCCCTGAACTCTTTGTGCCAGTGCATTCAAGGGGGCCTCAGCATCCCTCACACACCATTCAGAGTCCTTCCAGCCTCTGCTTCCACTTCTCCAAGCCAACTCCCAAATTCTTAGTTTTCTATAGCAGTAGCACCCCACTTTCTTGTGCTAAACTATTTTTTTTTGTTGTTTTTTATTGCTTCTCAATAATCCTTGCGAAGCAGAAGAAACTCTAATTGCACCATGTCATCATTTCTGGAACACCTTCGTTCGGTGCTTGCCTGTGGCTCGGGGTCTTCGGTGGAGTGGTTGTGCAGAGCTGAAGTCATCTGAGTTTTACCAGCAGGTTTGAGATCTCACCCTAAGTCATCTCAGTTTTACCAGCAGGTTTGCGATCTCACCCACCTGCACTGGAAAGAACAAGCTGCCGCATTCTTAGCTTCCCTGGGAAGAACTCTGCGCGTGTCAGGAGGAAATGATCTATGGCCACAGCCAGGGAGGACTTTGCCAAGAGCATTCTCAGTTCAGACCTGGCTGGGAGCAGAGCTGGGGAGTGATGCCTGGGGAGAGATGTGTCGGTTTGGGCCTCTGCTGGCTGAGGTTCTACAGAGAATAAAAAGCAAACAAAAGAACTCTTTGGAATGTGAGGAAAGCATCACCAAAGGGGTAACGAGGTCTCCAGGCAGGTGTCCCGCTGGTGCTATCTGCAGAGCTTGCCCTCCCTCCGTGCTGGCCAGGGATGTCAGTTACTCCAGGGTTATGGAAAGGCGTGGAGTATATAGGCAGTTCTTCCTAAGGTACCATCACCAAGGCTTTCGGGAGGAAACAGATGCCCACGCAGATTGGGCAATTAGAAGACAGTTAAATAAGGGAGCCCTGTACAAGGCAGAGATATTTAATATGGCCAATACGAAGAGACAGACGAGAGGGGAGGAGGGGAAGGAAGAAGGACAGGGGAGGGAGAAGGGGTGGGGAGGGGAAGGGAGGAGAGGGAGGACCAGGGAGCACGGCTTAACAGTAGAACACAAGCTAAGTGCACACATAATCTGAAATCATAATATTCACACACACAGAAAATAAAAAATTTTAAATTTTATTTTAATTTACAGTCTCCGAGTATTTAATGTGGACTCTAACAGCTAGCATGGTTACCACCATGGTCCTAAAAATGCTTTATAAAACTGATATTCAAAATAATGAATTTGACCCTCAGGAAATAGTCAACAGGGTCTTCATAAGAAGGAAGGATATACATGCGTTTTTAAAGGAACTGATTCTTAAAATACTTACCCCACCCCATGCTGGACCCATCCTGCTTCAGAGAGCAATGTCTCAGTGGTCCATGTGAATCAGTTGTCGGGGTGGTGAAGACCTTAGGCATATCTTGAGTGCTGAGAGAAAAGGCAGAGGAAGTTTCTAGAATCAGAACAAGGTGGCTACATAAAGGGGGTGTCTCTCAGACGCTGTGACCTTTGGTGGGGAAGTGGTATTTCCAGTGCATCAAAGACAGGGAACTGGGGAACCACAGCACCCAGCTCTAGGTTTCGTATCACCTTTTCTCTCAGCTGTCTCTTCTGGGCGGGAACCAAACAGGAACCCAGAGGACAGGACTAGGAAGTAGTGTCTCGTGCACGAAGACCAGCGTCTTGGTGCCCAGAGAACATGCAGAGGGTCAGAAACTGATCCAAAGGGCGAGTGGAAGATGCTTAGCACTCCCTCTGCATGAAGAGACCACTACTCATACCAGAGATAAGCACAGTGGCCAGGAAGGTAGAAATGACTCTAGCTGGATGCTTAGCAGTAGGGCGGTTATCAGAGGATGATGGATGTGCAGGCCTGTGCATACTGTCAGCCGTCCTAAGAGCTCTTCCCACTCGAGACTGTGGCCTCTCCCCGTGGATGTAGGCCATGTCTGTCCTCTACCCCACACAGATGAGAAGAACACAGAACCCTGGATGGCAGAGCTCCAACTATGAATCACTAATCCTAATTTCACTGTCAAATAAATCCCTCTATAAGGTGAGGGTTGAGGGCTGGGAGGAGAGGGAAACCACCCCGTTAGCTTCTCAGGATGGATGGGGAAGGTGTTCACTCCAGAAAATAAAAGAAAGCATCAAGACCAATACTGACTTTGAAAATTGTGTTTTTGTTTGTTTGTTTGTTTTTGAGACAGGGTTTCTCTGTGTAGCCCTGGCTGTCCTGGAACTCGCTCTGTAGACCAAGCTGACCTCTAACTTACAGGGATCTTGCCTGCCTCTGCCTCTCATGTACTGGAATGAAAGGTGTGTGCCATCACCCACTGCCCAGCAAATTATGTGTGTTTCTATTCTTGTGAGGGAATGTGCTTCTTGTGGTGGTCAGCTCACACCATGGGACACCTTCAGGAGTTCAGACCATTGGGGAGAACACGGACACTCCTGACAGCTCCTCTGTTCGCACTCTGGACAATATATAAATATCCAGTGGGGAAGTGATGAAATTGTTCCTTCTCTCTCTCTCTCTCTCTCTCTCTCTCTCTCTCTCTCTCTCTCTCTCTCTCTCTCTCACACACACACACACACACACACACTTCTCAGTTGAAAAAAATAAAATAAAATTTACTAAGTTACATATCACATCATATACCATAGAGAAAAAAAGTATTTCTATTTTGAAAATAGACATCCATAGAAAAGGTCACAAAAATAACAATAAAATGTACAGAAATGGGGCAACGAGAGGAAATGTTTAAATGTTTTCTTTTTCTTCCTTGGATACCACAGTCAAACATTTTGAAAGGAATTTTTCTTTTAGTTATGTGTACTTGTGGGTGTCAGTGTATATTGGAGTCCAGATGCCTGCAGGTATCTGGTTGGCGCAGGCAGATCCTCCTGGAACTCGAGTTACAGGTGGGAACCGAACCCAGGTCTTCTGGAAGAGCAGCCAGGGCTCTCAACTGCTGAGCTGTTTCTCCAGCCCTGAGACTAAACATTTTTGACAGTGAACATATCTTGATTTTTACAACTTGAAGCAAACACACAGACAAACAAAACTCAGATAGTTCTCACTTCCCTTAAGATTGCTTACCATGTGGTAATCTTAATACAGGATCTGCCAACACCGGATCTGACATTCGGGTCTCCCCAAACACCAAGGGCACACCTCCTAAACCCCTGAATTCAAAGGAGGGTTTTCAAAGGAAGATGTTCTTTTTTGTTCATGTCATGGTTTACAAGTGTTTCTTCCCTCCAACCAAGAGGGATCTCAAACTGACTGTTTTGACAACCCCCGCCCCAAAAAAAAAAATTCTATCATTTTCAAAGGTGCTAAGAATCCAGCCTACATACACCACATTTTGAGTAATTACATTTGTTAATGCGCGATAACAACTTCAGCCAGGCGTGACCTTAACAGCTAAGCATTCTATCACCCCAATCAAGATAATTATTCTCTCACTCGATGAAAGGCTCAAATTACCCAGACACATTAGAAGTGAAACACAGGAGTGGAAATGGAGGGGAGAGATGTACCACTTCCTTCCTGACAGGTTCTTTCTGTTAGGGTCCCCTGTGCCAGAGCCAAAGGCTATAACATTTCTTGGGAGACTACCTAGTTTTATGTTTTATTTAGATTTATTTATTTTAATTTTATGTGCATGGGTGTTTTGCCTGCATGTATGTATGTACATCACATATGTGCAGTTCTCTCAGAGGCCAGAAGAGGGTGTCAAGTCCCCTGGAACTGGAGTTACAGGTGGTTGTGAGCTCCCCAGCTCCTGGATTTGTGTTATATTAGAGAGTCATGGAAAGGACTTAGGATATTGCTGTCAGCGTTTAAAAAAATAAAATGAAATAAAATGGTCTTATTCTAGCTGTGATATGTAAATAAGTTGCTAATCTTACTTCTGGGCTATCATTCTTGGGGAAATTGTTCTAAATCTCAGAATGTTCCACAATTCCATGGCTCAGATCCTGGATCAGGATCCTCTCTGGTTAATTTTTTTCAAAAGAAATTATCATTCCATCAACTTGGGGGCCCCTCAAGCCTTTGGATGTGTCTTTCCTATATTCCATTTGACTATGAGAGATGTGTGGTATGTAAGTGTTCAGCTATAAACACCCTTATGTTATGGATATTGTTTTACCTGGACGGAACTGAGATTCTGTGTAATGTAACAGCTCATTCCTCAGTTCAATCTGTTTGGAGAATTAATAAACATGGTGAAAGTTGTTCACAACCCACTGGAGGTAATCTTTCTTTAAATGTTAGCTCTCCTGGTCCAAGGCCATGGACTGTCAACATTGAGCCCAATGCCTGCTCTTAGCATAGAGCTGAGGGGGATTTAAAAGCTGAGTTGTACAAGCATAAGAAATGTAGAGCCAAAATGTTAGATTTGCTTTACAGATTAGGAAGGAAGTGGCATTTCCTGAGCCTGTGGAAAGAAGAGGGGCTCAGTAAATGGAGTCCCCAGGCTAGAGAATGCATCTGCGTCAAAAGTTGCTTTTTGCATTCATAGCAATCCTCATCTTGACAGCATTCTCTTTTCTTGAAAGAGGGGTGTCAGGAAAGACAGGGGGTGGGCAGGGAATTTAGAAGTTTACACACGACTGCATAGAAGTCACAGCGTAGGATCTTCTCCAAGTGGCTTCCTCCACATCTGTCCTCCCCCACTCCCTGCTGCCCTCCTCCTTTACTTCCTACCTTCTTCCCCTCTACTTCCTGCCTTCCTCCTTTATTCCTTGTCCTCCTCTTTTACTTCCTGCCCTCCTCTGACTTCTTGACTTCCTCTTCTACTTCCTATCCTCTTCCTTTACTCTTTACTTCCCACCCTCCACTACTTCCTGTCTTCTTCTTCTTCTTCTTCTTCTTCTTCTTCTTCTTCTTCTTCTTCTTCTTCCTCCTCCTCCTCCTCCTCCTCCTCCTCCTCCCTCCTCCTCCTCCCCCTCCCCCTCCTCCTCTTGCTCCTCCTCCTGCTCCTCCTGCTCCTGTACCTCCTCCTCCTCCTCTTCCTCTTCCTCCTCCTCCTCCTCCTCCTCCTCCTCCTCCTCCACTTCCTGCCTTTTATTGTAAATTTGGCACCCTGCCATCCTACCTTTCAGCAACTTGGTGGCAGCGGCTGTGGTAACAGCTGCATCAGCAGTACAGCACACTTCTGTTGTCACTACCAGTTGCATAGAATTGTGTAGCAGCACGTGCCCCCTTTAAAGGTCTAGGCCAACCTAGATCACTCTCTATATCTAGTTCCTTCTCTCTGCCTCCAAGTCTCTCTGTCTGTCTGTCTCTCTCTCATGTCCCCACTCCGAGATAGCCTTTCACTCTCCATCCCCTCCCTCAATAAACCTCTTGCATTTAGATCTGTTGTGTGGCATGATCTCTTAGTGGCACACCCTGGCCAGGCCACCAAAGGTACCTTCTCACTGGTTTATCCTAACATTCTTCCTCTGCAGAACCTTAGTCCATGTGGTTTCCTCCTGTCTCAGTGTTGCCCAAGCCTTATGTTACCTACCTTCTATAAACCGTAAGTGATAAATATCAGCTGCCTGTGTGAACAGCCCTTGCAGGAGAGGCCAAGAGCTGTGCTAGTGAACTAGGTCCTGTGCTAACTGGATCTGAGATGTGTTTTCTTCATTTATAAAATGAAGTTGGGTAGAATGATGACCAAGATGACTTCCAACATGGGAAGTCTCTGACTCTAATGTTCACATCTGGGGTTTGGGTCAAGGCAACTAGGCATTGGATACAGTGTAAAGTAAGAATAAAATGTCATTTGCTATATCTTCCGATACACAGGAAAGATTGCCTGGAATCAAATTTTAAATATTAAGCTGCCCCATTTTGATTAGGATACTATCTCAAGTTGTTCATACTCATCTTATCATTACATGTAGGAAAAGGGCTACTAAAAGGTGTCTTAGTCAGTGTTCCATGACTGTGAAGCAACTCCATGACCAAGACTAAAAGAAAGCATTTAATTGGGCACTTGCTTACAGTTTTAGAGGTTTAGTCTCTTATCACTATGATGGGGAGCAGGTTGGCACACATGGCACTGGATCAATAACTGAGAAATACATCCTAAGGAGAGAGAGAGAGAGAGAGAGAGAGAGAGAGAGAGAGAGAGAGAGAGAGAGAGAGAGACTTTTGAAACCTCAAAGCCCACCCTCAGCCCACACTTCCTCTAAAACTAGGCTATTCCTCTTAATCCCTTCAAAGAGTTCTGTAGCAGGAAGTTCCTCTGGCCCCACCTGGCCCCATGATCCCTCAGCCATTTATATAATAATCATTCAAAGGCTTAATATTATTTACAAACTGTATGGCCTATGGCAGGCTTCTTGCTAGCTAGCTCTTTCATCTTAAATTAACCCATTTCTACTCATCTATGTTTTGCCACATGGCCATAGTTTTACCAGTCTGCTGGCATCTTGCTTCTCCTTTGGTGGCAGCTGGCGTCTCTCCCTCCTCTCCTTTCTTCTCTCCGAATATCTGCTTGGATAGCCTGCCTGCCTCTAAGCCGCCTTGCCATAGGCCAATGTTTTATCAACCAATCAGAGCAACACATATTCACAGCATACAGAAAGACATCCCCCAGCAGAGTTCTACTCCCTGGTGACTAAGCATTCAAATGTATGAGCCTACAGGAGCCATTCTTATTCAAACCACCCCAGTAGGCTATGCAAAAAAGAAAGCCCTGGGGGCTGGTATCACCAATGGCCACTTGAGAACCAAGTAATACTTCAATGACTCTAAACTTCAGAAAAAGGAAGTAACTTTATGCTAAGATATCTCATGCGGTATTTTCAATATGCTAGACACAGAGCCTTGTTTATCTGAAATTCAAATTTAACTGGTGTCCTACATTTTATTGTCAGCCCTGTTCAAAGTTGAACTGAAAAAAGTTACCAAGATGCTGTGCTTGGTAAATGCTGCTTTTCTTTCACTCGTTTGATTTCCCCTTCAGAACAATCCAGTAGTTTAATTTCTTAGTCCATATGACCTAAGACGGCATAAAGCACACTTCCAATTCTCTAACAAAGCATTTGCAGGGACTGGGAAGATGGCTCAGCTGGTACGTAGTACTTGCTGCCACATCGGATGACCAAAGTTCAGCCCTCAGAACCCACATAATAGAACCAACTCCAGGAAGTTATCCTCTGACTCCCACACAGACCCTGTGGCACACACACACACACACACACACACACACACACACACACACACACACACCCCTCACGCCCCACAATAAATAAATCACCGTAGTAGAAAATATTAGCACAAGAAAATCTCTCTTTTACATCATTCATACATGAGAAATTATTTTCAAGCAGTTTTCTAGGGAAATGATTTAATGCAGTGGATACAAATATAAGATGCTAATAAATAAATACACACATCTATAATACACATGAAAGTGGTTCTGTATTAGAAATAATAGTCAACTGGTATTGAAAAACTTTAAATTCACATAGTTAAAAGAAATATGACAGCTCCAGCAAGCTGTGGAGCACCATAAGAGACAGACCACCAATATGTTAGCAGCCAGCTCCATATAGGTATCATTATGAAAATAAATATCCAGGCAGTAACTTATAGCATGTTGGTGACTAAAAGGCAAGGTGCATATAAAACAGGTGGCATTAGCATCCTACGTGCACAGGAAGAGTATATCGAGCAACATAATATAAATATAGATAAACTGTATATATATATATAAATATTATATATTAATATAAAATATATATATAAATATTATATATTATAAATTATGAACCAATTTCCTCCCAGGGAATGAGATAAGCTACATTCATGGATTGCATCTGGAGAAAATGACACTCAGTAGAGATCAGTGGATGAAAGTAACTCTAGTAAGATCCCAAGTTGATGAGATCTTGGCCTTGAGTGTAGGGAGGTGGAGGTAAATAAGATATCCCCAACACAAGTGCAGGTGTAGAAACATGTGGTCCCCAGCAGGGGGCACTGTTTGGGGAGATTATGGAATCTTTAGGAGGTGGAGCCTTGATGGAGGAAGTGCATCACTGGGGGTGGGCTCTGAGGGTTTGCCACACCTCATTTCCTGTTCTCTTTCTGCTTCTTGTGTGAGGATGAAAATGTGATCAACTAACTTCCTGTTCCTGCCACCAGGCTGTGCCCTCCCCACCAGGAAATGAATCCTTTCTTCCTTAATCTTCCTTTGGCCATGGCATTTCATCACGGCAACAGAAAAGTAACTAATACTAATGCAGAAACAAAAAATACCAAAAACATTTCATTAGCAATTAGTATAGACCAAAGCCGGGTGGTGGTGGCACATGCCTTTAAACACAGCCCTTGGGAGGCAGAGCCAGGCGGATCTCAGTGAGTTCAAGGCCAGGCTGATCTACAGAGCGAGATCCAGAACAGGCACCAAAACTACACAGAGAAACCCTGTTTCAAAAAACAAAACAAAACAACAACAAAAAATTAGTATAGACCAAATAGAGAATGGAAACAATTTTGGAAAAATCAGCCTACTGGAGAAATTATCAGAATTTCTATTAGTGTCTGGAGCAGAAGAACACTGTGGAAGTAAGAAATATAAATAAAACCTGTAAAGAAAACAGAATAAACTCTACAAAAAAAAAAAAAAAAAAAAAAAAAACTTTGGGGCTTCGTGTTTTTGCTATTTGTGTTGAGAGAAACACCAGAATGGGAGATTTACATCTATTTCTTTACTCTGATGCTTTTGTTTGTATTTATTTGGTTGTCTGAAGCTAACAACACTAGTCCCCTCCTGAGACATATTATTTCTAGCTCACATCGGAGGTGAGAAGAAACTGCTTGCTTTAAAATTGGAATTGAGTTGCATGGATCTATAAGAATTTTTTTTTTTAATTTTCTTAATTAGTGGGGGAATGGCTTATATGTCACAGCATGAGCGAAGAGGTCGGGAGATAACTTGTAGGATCAAGTCTGGTCATCAGGCTTGGAGGCAAGTGCCAGCGAGCCATGTCACCAGACACAAGAATTTTAAAGCAAGTTGCTTTTAGGAAAACGTTGGCAGACATGGCTCAGCGTGACGAGGCAGATGCTGACAATATTTGATCGGGCAGATCGATCAGAAGCAAGATGTAAACATTATGATGGTAACGGGTATATAACATTGCTGTATATTTCTCATTCCAGCCTTATGTATTGTTCTCTCCTTCCCTCCCTCCTTGTCCTGCCACCTTTTCTCTCTCTCCTTCCCTCCCTCTGTGTCCCTACACTAACCCCCCACTCCACCCCCCACCCCAGCTTTCTCTCTCTCCTTCCATCCTCACAGCAACCCTGGCCTCTAGGGATGTGCTTTATTCAGAAAATGCCGTTTAATCTAAAGGTCCAGCCCTAGTGTTGCCAGGCCTGCTTCTGAAATGTCCAACACGAGGTGATGAAAAGAGTCCTCCTCCTGCAAAAGTGGATTTTTGCAAGATGTTTCTTGCCTCGGCTCTGACATTTGCCCTTGAACTGGTTTCTTTCTTTCTCTCTTTAATCACTGTCACTTAGGGGACAGACAACAATCACCTCAAAGGCTCAGGCTCTGGTGAGCTGGAGCTCACAAAAAATCACCCTGAGTGGGATTCTCCCTGTGTGATGCCCCCTCCCCCTCTGCCGGTACCATGGGGGCAACTCCCACCCACTGTTTCCAAGATGACAGAGTTCTTGGCTCATGTTGAAACATGCTCTAGATTCTCTCCTCTCTACCCTACTTCTGCTCCCCCCTCCTCATCCCCTCTCTCTCCCCTTTTCCATTACTCTCTCCCCTCTCCTCCCCCTCTCTCTCCTCGATCTCTCTCACTGTTGGTAACCTTATGGTGAAACTGAATGCTCTCAATGGAGTGGTGGAAAACAATGGTGTGAGCAACCAGGCAGATCATGACCCTATAACCCTGGAGTGAATGGGGCATATGGTGTGTGTGTGTGCGTGCATGTGTGTGCATGTTTGTGAGCTTGTACATGTACTGCAGGAGTGTCTTGTGTGAGTGTGCATATGTGTGACTGTGCATGTATATGAGTAGGGCATATAGTTTGTGTATATGTGTGTGTGTGCGTATGTGTGTGCATGTTTGTGAACTTGTACATGTAGTGCAGGAGTGTCTGTGTGTGTGAGTGTGCATATGTGTGACTGTGCATGTGTATGAGTAGGGCATATGGTGTGTGTGTGTGCGTGCATGTGTGTGCATGTTTGTGAGCTTGTACATGTACTGCAGGAGTGTCTTGTGTGAGTGTGCATATGTGTGACTGTGCATGTGTATGAGTAGGGCATATAGTTTGTGTATATGTGTGTGTGTGCGTATGTGTGTGCATGTTTGTGAACTTGTACATGTAGTGCAGGAGTGTCTGTGTGTGTGAGTGTGCATATGTGTGACTCTGCGTGCATGTGTATGAGCAGGGCATATGGTGTGTGTGTATGTATGTATGTATGTGTGTGTGTGTGTGTGTATTCCTCTTTATTTTTGTAACTTCATCCTCTCTGTCTATATGCAAAACTCCCTCCTACAAAGCAGCTGCAAATGTCAAAGGCAATGTTCTGATTATTTGTGAATCATTAGAAAATGATCATTATCATTCTTGCATATTTTAATTTCCTGAAATCTACTGAGCCATGTACACTCAAGATTTGAATGTCACATTCAGGTCATTTACATACAACCTCCAGCAACCCACAGCTGTCTCTATGGGGTGGGGGGTGGAGGGGCAGGAGGGAGGTATAGCCTGAGACCCAGATCTTGTAGCCAACTTCCATGCAGAAGTACAAGCTTCTGCTGGGCTCTCAACACCTCCTGTCTGTTGCATCCTAACGATTGGCATGGTTTCTACCCTCACCATGGTCCTATTCTTAATGTCAGTGCCAAGTTTTTGCAAGGCTGTGCGTGTCTTTGCAAATGTCCTTCCTGCTTGAAATGGTACCTCCCTTCCCTTCCCATCCTCCGAGGTTCTGGTCAAGAACTGTCTTTTACGAAGCTGCATGGACATGCCTGGGCATCTTTGTTTGAAATGTGAAAGAAAATCAGACTGAACTTGTTCAGCACAAGGAGATCGCTTTAGGGGCTCATTAAACCACACATCGGAGAGGGACCAGCTGGAGCTAGAGCTCAGTGGAGCCTGCCCTGGGGCACTACTGATTTGTAATCTCTCCTCTAAGCTCCAGTTTAACCAAACCTCTCTCTCTCTCTTGGGCTTGCTCCTTCTAGCTACAGGTGTAGACACCCTCTCTGCCCTCTGCCAGGCTTCATGCACAGAACGAGGTTCTGTCTCCACTACTCTGGCCAACCCCTAGCAAGCAGACTCCAGACAACAGGGTCTTCTGAAGGTAAGGAAACCAATTCACGCCGAGGAGAGAACACCACACTGGTAATTACCCCAAATCTGCCAGCTGAGTGAGTCAATTATATCAAACTCACAGCTTGATCAGGTAAAATTAGTCAAATGTGAAGAAATAAATAAAAATGAAATGTTTGGTGTTCCCGTTAGATGGAGACAATTGGTTGATTAGCTCGCCTGTCATTCTCCAACCGGTTTACGATCAATCATGAAAATTCATTTGTGCAGTGTTTTGTCATTATGGAGAGCTTTTACGCAGACTCGTGAAATTTTTATACCCACCATTAAGCAAGTGAGCAAGCCTCTGTGTTCTTCCGGCTATGGTATGGCCACAGGCTTGGAGAGACAGGCCTAGGTGTGAGGACTGCCCCAGCCCCACCGTGTGGAGCATCATGGGAAGTTTCTGAGGTCCAGGTCCTCGATGTGTTGGCTGCTGCTCAGTGGAGGTAGCTGTAAGTAGCTTCCACTCCAGATGTGCTTAAGGACACTGGTACAAACAGAGCAGCAGGCACAGGATTTGACCCAAGAGCCAACTCCCTGAAGAACTGTGAGGAGGCTTCGGACAGCAAAGGTGTGCCTCACAGTCCCTCAGTTCAGATGTCTGTCTCACTGAAGTGGATCCCCGGGATCTTCAGGATGGTGTTCCCTTCTGCTATGCCTGCCCTTGCATGATGGACTCCATGCCCACAAAACATGAACCCTCACTGACATTATGATTAACTTCTTTATGTCAGAATATCAGAATATAGAATACCAGCAGCTCTCCAGGAACCCACCCCACCCCACCCCCGGGCCTTCAGCACCAGATTGGGACTCCATGGGCTGAACTACTACTAGACATCTCCAGTATGGCAGCCATTTTTGGACCACCCAGACTACATCCCTTAAAACAATCCAACAAATTCCCTCTTAATGCGCATATCCCTTCGTTGGTTCTCTCTCCCTTTAGGGAAACCTGACTGACAGATCTACCATCTGGTTTCAGTGATGTAAGAGGTCTGAGCTCAGTTTGTCAAAGCCACAAACTCCTTTAATCAAACTGAGGAAGACTACATTGAGATCACGCTTTTATAACCTGATCCCCCCCTCCCCTCTTCGTCCCCAATCCTTTCATTCCTGACCCTGGAGACAAGCACTAGGAGACAGTGTCTCTTTGTTTTATAGTCTTGTTTTCCTTGGTTGGTGTCACACCATTAAACCAAACGTACATTTTGCCCTTTCCAAACTCCAGCTCAGCCTGCTCTCCAAAAATCTCTGCAGATGGATGAAGGTACAAGGAGTCAAGAAGATGGCTTAAAATGAGATCCACTTTCCATCAGCCCAGGGAAGACAAATGGCATCAGTCAATGGCCACCAGTCCACAGGGTCATTAGCATTTCCCTTATTTGAGGAATATGACAGGTGCTTCCTTCAAGGCATTTCCTGTGTGACATCCCTTCAGGTTCTTGCTCAGCTGTCTGGAACCAGAGCAGGGAGGGACCAATGAAAGATCGCCATTGCACTACAAAGGTCACAGTGGCCGGGTTAGATGAGACGCTTCATTTGCTATGAAGAGTCCCTCGGATACGGTGCCTCAGATTTTATCCTGGCTGAAATGTTCTGAGAATTCAGATTATTGGGTTTCCTGTCTCTTGCTAAAAGCCAACTTACCTGTGACTCAAATTTAGCTTGGAAAAGTATGTTCGCACCTATCCCCTATAGAGTAGTTGTTTTAACACTGTATTCTTCCATATATCCATCCATCGGTGCGTGCAGACAGTCACCATGGCAGCAGGCCCCATCCACTTTCCTCGGTCTGCCCCTGCTCTGGTGGATACCGGGATGCTTACTCCAAAAGACTCATGAATCAAATGCTCATCATTCACATGGCTCGTTACATTCTCCCAGAGATGTGGATAGAGAGCTTAGGGATGGCATTGGCTACTTTTCCTATTTGTTGTGACCAAATAAATACCCGACAAGAAGAGACTTAAGTATTTATTGAGGCTCATGGTTTGAAGATATAGTCCCCAATGGAAGGAAGGCATGGCAGTGGGAGCGTGAGACTGCTTGCTCACATGTTTATCGCCAGGAAGTAGAGAGTGAGAAATGACGGCTTTAGTTTGCTTTCTGTTGACCAGTGCAACCTGGGACGTAAAAGGTTCATTTTGGCTAACAGAATACAGTCTGTCACCGAATGAAACCAAGGCAGGAATTCAAAACAAGAACTTGAAGCAGAGACTATGGGGAACCACCACTTAATGGCTTGTTCCCAGGGGCTTGTTCAGCCTGTTTCCTTATACAGCCCAAGTTCGCCTGCCTAGAGATGGCACCACCCACAGCAGGCTGAGCTCTCCCACATTAGTCATTAATCAAGAGAATGCCCCACAGGTATGCTCACAGGCCAATCTGATGGAGGCCGTTCCTCAATTCATAGTCCCTCTTCCCAGGTGACTCTATGTTTGTGTCAAGTTGACAGCTTAAGTTTCCTATGACACCAGTGCCTGATTGCCTCCCTTCCTTTTTTTTCCTTCTTTATTGAGTGTGAGGCTGGCACTTGGGATGGTACCACTCATGTTCATGGTGGATTTTCCCTCCTCAGTTAAGTTCCTCCCAGAAGCCTTTGTTGCAGCAGATCCTATTTGTATATCATAGCGTCACATTTCTTTCCCTGGGACATAATAAGATGCTGTCCCGAAAGAGCTCCTGACTGCAGTCTGTCACAAATGCAGTGACACTCATATAGTAAGTGCAAAGTCACAGGCACACGGACAGAGTGTGGGTAGAAGACACAACCTCAGTTCAAGAGAGCCGTGGCAGGTTTTTCACGGGAGGTGATATTACAACTCCCTGCAGAAAGATAAGTGAGACCAGCCAAGCGGGGGGCGGAATGTCATTACTAAGTAAATCACAGGCAATATGTCTAACTTGTAAAAAGCAAGGAATACTTGAAATGTGGTAAGGGGGTCTGTAGATGGAATTCAGGACTTGCAGATGGGTGAGCCCCATTACCCATGGGGTAATGCTGTCAGAAGTCATCCAGGCCATGGACCTGGCCCAGATTATTCAAATGCCCCTGGCGATAAGCAGGCATCACTTACATGATACACAAGGAGGCCAAGGGTGAGCTGTGGTGGACAAGTGTGAGGATCTATTATGGATAATACCAATGGCCCACCATTCCCTGGTGTTCCTCAGATCCTGTTAAATGGTGTTACAGCAGCAATAAAGGCCCATTAAGAAAAAAAAAAAAAACATTCCTGGTCAAGAGAACAAACTCTCTGACTTGGGTAGGGACCTGACATTCCAGTTACAGCGAGTCAATCACTTGGCCAAAAGCTCATCCCTGGGAAGGCAGGCTTACCTTAAGCCATGCTAAAGAGATGGGTGGAATAATTAGTCTTTTAATGAGATACACTCCTTTTCCTTCCCAGAATTCCCACCTCTAGCACAGTGGCAGACTAGGTTGCAGCAAGTAGGGTCATAAGTCAGAAAAGTATAACTTTTCCTCCCCCCCCCCAACCCCCGCATCTCTTTCCTAGCCCCTAACACTTTGGACATCCCCCAAATCCTGAGCTTCCTTACGTTTTCTCTAAGCTCCCCACCACCACCACCCCATCATAGCTTTCTTTCCTTCTCCTTTCCATCTTCCTCTGGGGCAGCTGCTGAGGTGACAGCCTGCCTGCCCTGGGATTTTTACTTTAAACTTGTAATAAAGCTGTCCTTTAGCTTCTGTCTGGTTACACAATTTTCTAAAAAAAAACTAATGTATGCCCCGATCACCCATTCATTCCTCAGTGATCTTTAATCATCTATTCTGCTGCACACACTGAGCTACATCCTGCTGGAAACACAAGAGTGAGCCGTCAGTTTTCTCAGCAGATGTAGTCAGTTAGGGGGAAAACATATCACATACTGGCTCTAATGGGGTACTGTGTGGGTCACAGAGAGAGGGGGCATGTCTATGAAGCAATGAAGTCTCAGAGTGAACCTAGGATAACTATTCTTAGTTGTCAGCTTGACTACATCTGAAATTAACTAACAACCCAAGGTCCTGCCTAGGCACACCTGTGAGGGATTTTTTTTTTACTTAACTGGATCATTGGAGGTGGGAAGACTCACCCTATATCTGGGCCACACCTTCTGGTGGTGGCCTACATAAAGGGCCTGGAAGAAGGAAGCTTTTGCTCTTTGCCTGCTTGCTCTCACTGCTGCTAGCAAGTCCACTCCTTCACTGGCATTAGAGCCTATGTCTTTGAGAGGTCAATGTGTATTGAAGACCAGCTGAGACATCCAGCCTTGTGGACTGAACTGATTCTTAGACTTTCCATTGAGAGACAGCCATAGTTGGACTAACTGCCCACAGCCTGTAAGCCACTCTAATAAATCATATATATATATGTGTGTGTGTGTGTGTGTGTGTATTAACTAAGACTAGATAGATAGATAGATAGATAGATAGATAGATAGATAGATAGATAGATAGACAGGTAATTTTAGTTAAGGTTTCTATTGCTGTGAAGAGACACCATGTCCACAGCAACTCTTATAAAACATTTAATGAGTATCTTACATTCAGAGGTTCAGTCCATTATCATCATGATGGGACATGGTGGTGTGGAGGCAGACATGATGCTGGAGAAGGAGCTGAGAGTTCTACATCTTGATTCTGGGGCAACAGGAAGTGAACCGTCACACTGGGTGTGGCTTGAGCATATGTGGAACTCAAAGCCCACCTCCACGGTGACACACTTTCTTCCAAAAAGGCTATACCTACTCCAGCAAGCCACACCTCCTAATAGTGCCACTCCCTATGGGGGCCATTTTCTTTCAAACCACCACACACACACACACACACACACACACACACACACACACCCTTTTCTGTCACTCCTGTTCCTATATATGTATCAATTCAATCACTTCTGTTCCTCTAGAGAACCCCCTGACTAATACAGAGCTTGTCACAGATTGTGCTCATTGGTCGGGGCAGGGGAATTCTTAGGTCAATGAGCAAAAGTGGTCCTAGAAAAAAAGGTTATTTATTAGTATTAATTTTATTTCTTTTATTAATATTTATAATTTTATTCAGTCTTTTTATTTATTAGTATTTATTGATATTTAGCTATTGGTAAGCAGCATACAAGGTGAGTTAGAAAAGCATTTCCTCAAGCATTTCCTGACCCTCCCACTCAGTTCAGGAACTCTCACAGCCCAGGAGCCCCTGAGTCTTTTCACCCGTCTGTGCTCACCAATCATTCTGCACTCTCTTATTCTGAGCTTTGCAACCCTGGCTTGTCCAGCCACATCGAATTTGACAGACAAAGGCTGGCTCATCCACACTCTTATCTTCTCCTAAGTGGCAAAAATCACAGGCTCCATGGCTCTGCTGATGAATTAAAACGGATGGTATGGTCCTGCAAATGAGTGTGAACCACGGGGAGCGGCTTGGCAAAGCCCTTGCTCTGGGCTCTCATTCCTCTGATCGCACGCTGCAACTGTCCTGGTCAGAGCCATGCACACAGTTGCCAAGAACAGTCCTAGACACAAGCCGGGGGCGCCTCCTCTTCTGTTGATTGAGTGGATCTATCAACGAGAGGTGGAAATCGTTCCTCGAATAGAAAGAGAATCTGTTTCAGAACGTCTTAGTTCTGAAGTTGGCAAATGTTCTCTATAATAAGTCCGGTACTAAACAATACACTTGCTCCGTGCTGGTAGACAGTGAAAGGTTTAGGGTTTGGAGACACTTAGGTGGCCTTTGGGGTAGGAGATTTGTTGAAAGTTATCAATCCCACATACAGAGTGACAGCCGGATGCATAAAAGTGTGCAGGAAGTGAGGAGGCGGGTGTGCTGGAGTGGTCCCTTCCTAGAGGTCTCAGAGGAAGTGAGGCTGGGTGGCTGAGGGAATGGTCCCTCCCTAAGGGTCTCAGAGGAAAGGGGAAGTTTCCTTGCACCATGTGGTTGATGACTGGTCACAGCAACCTGCAGTCAGGCTGTCCCAGATTTCTGGGTGTCAGAGAGAGCTGAAGGACTTTCCAGAAAAGATTAAGACTGAGGACAGCGGGGTGGAGCTGCATATTTAATTAAGCCAATTATATGGATGTGGGGTGTGCCACCACCACTAAGCCTCAAATACCCTGGAGTATGGTGACCTGGGGTCTGTAAACTTTTTTGGGGGAATCAAGGGTGATATCTGTCATCCTCCTAGAATCCAAGCCACCTGAGGAATGTTAGAGAGTCAGAGATGTACAGGTAGCTCGTGAAACCAAACAGGAACAAATACCTCCCAAGTTAATGGGACACCAACACAAGAAAACATACCTTGCAGGCTCAGAGTTCTGTTTGCTGCTCAGACAGTTAAAAGAGACATTCCTGTTTGCCCTGTGTTAAATCCTAGTTAAAGAGAAAGTTCTTGTTTGTCTTGTGTTAAGCCCTTGCTAAATAAGGTTTCTATTTGTAATTAAGAGTAAGTTCCTGTTTCTCGGGTCTGATGTAAACTGTGTGTAACCCCTATTCACCTGATGCATATCCTTGCCTTAGTTCCTCCCCTTTTTATTGTATCCTTATAACAATGTATGATCGCCAACCATCTCGCCCCAGTGAACACCTTATCTCTCCTATATGTAGGGACTTAGAGTGAGGCAGCCAACTGTCCAGTCCCTGGTGCACCCCAATATACAACTTGCTTTAACTGGACTTTTCTGCTCAATAATATCAGGTTTAAGAGGCTTTCAGTAGGGATTTGTCAGAAGCTGTGAATCAAGAAGGGGGGGGATGGAGGGGGAGGGGGTGAAGAGCTGCTGCAGGGAGCGAGTCCTGTAGCTGTAAACAATGTTTGGTTCTAATAAACCTTTATTTATGGACACTGACATTTCAATTTCATATCCCTTTCAAATGCCACCCAGGAGTATCTTCCTTTGATTTCGTTTTCACTGTTCAGAATGGAAAACTCGTTAATTCCTGAGTCAGACTGAGCCCTATGTGAGGTTGGACTCCTCTTTCAGGCCTCACACGTTGCCGAGACCTGTGAAGAGAGTCTTAGTTTCCAGAGCTCAACTGCAGAGTAGTTACTAGAGCTAGGGGTCAGAGCCTGAGCCCCGAGTCTAGTCCTGAACAAAGGAGGATGGGCACCGTATCTTCAATAGTCCAATTCAAGTCACAGCTAAGAGAGGAAAGAAGAAAAGGAATATTATTCAAGGTGGCCACATTGGGAAGAATGAGGACATACTCCAAGTCCATCGCAGGGGTCCTAACGTGAAGTTGAGGTTTAAATACAAGACAAGAGATGTGCGCACAGCTAAGCAGTCCGGGTCAGGTTATGGTCCCGCCAGTCATCTTGTCTACACTCCATTCTCTCCTGCAAGGTGGTCAGACAAGTTGTCAGAATTGTGGGAATTCGTATTCGAGGAGATAAGGCACACCTCACCCCCTATTGCTGTCTCCTCCCCTGCCAAGGTTCAGCCCCTTCCTTCTACCAGTGTGAGACTGAAGTGACTCTGGCCAGCTTGAGCAGGGCCAGCATGGCTCAGGCAGGCCTTGCCCTTCTCCCCATTCCCTCTGCCTTGCTAAAAACCACTAGATTACATTCCTAAAGCTAGCCACCAAGGTATGTTCCCTTATTTGGGAATTTCCTCTTCCTGAGGCTGACTGCCAAGGTGCAGCTATAGAAGTATTGAAGTCCAGCAATCAAAAGCCCCTTTGATTCACCTAATTAACATACCCAATTAAAACTGAACACCTCATTAGAATGTTTCCCCCTTTACCTTTATAAACCACCATTTTCCTATGTACCTCCTCTGTCTCCTCTCTATCCAGAGGCAGTCCTTTGCCCCTCCAGGGCAAATACTCCTTCCCCCTTTCCCTTGTTCCCATCCCCTTCTCCCTCATCCTCTATCTCCCATCTTTGTCTCTTATTTCCTGCCCTCTGTCCCTCTGGGGCAAATAAATCTCCTTTATCCTGGGAACTTAGTCTTGGGGTCCTGAGCTGATACCAATCTCTTATAGACACTTACTGTAGGATAATGCTCTTGTATACTGTAAAAGATTTGTCACTTGAATTGGCTTAATAAAATGCTGATTGGCTAGTAGCCAGGCAGGAAGTGTAGGCAGGGAGAATTCTGAGAAGAGGAAGGGCGGAGTCAGAAGTCGCCCGCCAGGCACAGAGGAAGCAAGATGAAAATGCCATATTGAGAAAAGGTACCAAGCCACATGGCTAAACATACCTAAGAATTATGGATTAATTTAAGTGTAAGAGCTAGTTAGTAATAAACATGAGCTCCTGGCCAAGCATTTATAATTAATATAAGCCTCTGAGTGATTATTTGGAAGCCTGCTCTGGGACAGGGCAGGACACAGAAAAGCCTCTTGATATATAGACTCAAGGAAATTCCAACTTCTTGTGGTTCATTATTTCAGTAGTTTGATTGCTAAGGGGAGAGACACATGTGTTTCTAGACTATCCTCATTCCTGCTAGGCACTTTCCAGAATGATGGACACCTGTTGTTGCTGACCTTTGTCCTCTTAGCAGGTGAACTGAAGGGGTGTGACTGCTTCAATGTGCCTTGGAAGGCTCTCCCACAAAATTCCCACTTGTTCCTCCAGGGAGCAAAAATCTTATAGACACTCCATGAAATACCCCAGATCCTTTCCATTGTTATTTACAGTTCACACAAAAAGGTTGGGCTTCCATAACTCAGGTGTCCTTCCTGAGAGACAATGGGCTCTGGTCGCACAGACACAAGGCCAAAATGAAGAAAGAGGTACCCAGAGAAAATGTCAGTCCACTCTCACAGTGGCCCGGGAGCTGATGAGCAGTTGGCCGTCCGAGAGAAGCCACCAAGACAACCTATTTCCAAGCTACTCTAAAGCGTTCTCTCAAACTGTCCCTGGGGAAGGTTGGCCTTGAGTTGCTCCATGCTCAGAAAACCATCTCTGCAGCCCCTGAACACAATCATTATAGGACATTCCTTCTACTCATTATAGCATCATAGCCGTGACAGTAGGAAGGTACGTGTTGCTAGGGCAACCTGCCAGTTCTTCGAGGTAAGGTAGTCAACTTCTCGCATCTCATAGGACACAAAAAAAGACTAAAATCCAGAGGTCATCTTCTCCCCCTTTCCAGAGCATTTGGCTTAGAAACGGGCCACAGTGAAGTTTCTCCTCTGCTTTTGGGGGGTATATATTTCTTTTACAAGCTTATTCTCAGTTTTACCACCTCAGGCTCTGCTTCCCAAGGACCTGAGAGCCCTCCACTCAGCTGGATCCCTAAAGAAGTTAAGAGGATAACCTCCTTGCCTTCAGTCACCTGAAGTAAAACATCCTCCCTGCCAGAAAGACCTGAGGTTTGTTTTCCCCTTGGGCAAAGTCAAAGTGATGGTCCGTGATCCTTTCCACTTTCAAAGACTGTCTCACTTGTGTGTGCCAGGCTTTTTCTTTTGGACCATCAGCCAACTTCCAAATCATGACGGGGAGACTTCTTATTAGTTATGACGACTCAGCCTTATCTTCACTCTTACTTTAATCTGTTTCTCTTCATCTATGTTTTGCCTCGGTGCTTTTTACCCTTCTTTCTATAAGTCCTATTCCGTGTCTGCTGACTGGTGGATGCCTGGCTGGCTCTGAGCATCTCCTCTCTTTCTCCCTCCTCCTCTCCTCCTCCTCCTCTCTACTTTCAAGCCTAGATTTCTCCTCCTACTTATTTTTTTTGCCCACCAGCCCCACCGATTCCTCTCCTGCCTAGCTATTGGCCATTCAGCTTTTTATTAGACCAATCAGGTGCCTTAGGCAGGCACAGTGAAACAGCAACACATCTTTACATAATTATATCATTAGACAAATGCAGCATAAACAAAAGTATCACACCTCTACATAATTCAATAAATGCAGGATAAACAAACGTGAGACCTCTTTGCCTACTGAAAGTAATATTCCACAACACTTGTGTTTGAGAAGAACTGAGATTAAACCCAGTCCTGACCTTTCTCCTATTACATGGGCCTAGAGTGAAGTCTTTCTTGACTTTAATTTTGCTTTGACTTTGGCTGTATTTCCACACACGTAACAATCATGAGTGGCAATTCGGTTGCACCCATGTCACAGTCTGCTTTCAGATCAGTGAGGACTAAATCTATTTGGCTCAGAAATCACTCAGGGCACCTGAAAACACTGCCATGTCAGAGACCACCTTCACCAAAAAAAATCAATCCTCCGGTCAAGCGTGGTTGCCCACACATTTAGTCCCAGCATTGCAGGCAGAAGCAGGTGACTCTGTGAGTGTGAAGCCAGCTTGGTCTACAGAGTGAGTTCAATGTCTGTCTGGCCAACATAGTATGATTCTGTCTCATAAACAAGCAAATAAAAAAAAATGGAGACTCTTGCCTTACATGTGACATGGTCAGCCTCCTGAGTTGCTCATATGTCATGCCTACTTCACATCAGTCACTGTCTTGAAAACTGTTGTTGACAATGATGGTCCAAGAACTGTAAAGCTTTTCCAATGGCCATCAAGATGCTCTTCTCCAGAAATGAAGAACTGATGCCTTAGAAGCAATTGTATGGATCACCACAAGGGGGCAGAAGCAACAGGACCCTGTGTCCGGTGAGCTGCCTTTAAAAATGGTAAAGAGAGACAGAAGAGCATCTATAAAAAGGGATTAGGGCTGGAAGCCTAGTTGGGAAAGTTCTTGTCATGCAAACATGAGGACCTGAGTATGACCCCCAGTATTGGGGAGGCCAAGACGGGAGGACTCCTGGGGCATGCTGGCCAGTCAGATTAGCTGAATTGGGCCAACAAGAAACCCAACATCTAAAAACAAGATGAATGGTGTCAATCTAAAAATACCTGAGGACCACGCCTGTGGTTCACCTCGGGCCTCCACACATGTGTATGCATGCACACCAAAAAGAATGACGGGGCGGGGGGGGCGGGGGGAGGGGGGAGAGAAGGAGGAGGAGGAGGCAGAGAAGGAAGAAGAGGAAGAGGACATAGAGGAGGAAGAGGAAGGGAAGGGAAGGCTTAGGTGATGCAAGAGGCATAAAGCCACAACATACTGATACTGTGATACAGACTTGTTCTCAAACCAAAAACATTTTCAAGATAATCTAATTAATTTTAGCAGCTTATATCTTGTGAAATGAAATAATGACATTATTTCATCCCCTGGATTTACTGGGAATCAAACTCGAGCCACCACATAGACACACAGGCTAGTGGTTTCTCTACTGGGTTGGCTTTGCTCCGTGAGGCATTTGTCTCCTTCATCACACAAGTGCAAGTGTGTTCCTGGGGGGCAGCTGGAGGATGCTTTACTGCCTTTTCACAGCCATCCATCTGCCTCAGCTGGCATCTGCACGAGCTTCATCCAGCAGATCACAGGAGATACTGGTGTCAGCACGGCCCTAAATTCATTCAACACATCTCTTGGAAGAGATTCCTCCAGGACACATAGATATCTAGAGTGATGCTTAAGGGGAACTCACTGTCACTCAAGTCGGCTCCTTGTGTAGACGTTGCATATCACCAGGCTTTCACATAGCATGGGTTAGTGGTGCTGGTCTCAATGATGTGTGAGTCTTTGATTTAAAGAACTGAGGTCAAGGAGAAAGCCCAGTGGGTTCTGTTATCTCCTTTAGAGCAAACTTACCCTTGTCTCTGCCCAGAGTGATTGGCTGAGGGGGGGCACTGAGTTCTGGCCACGGAGTGGGATTCTCTGAGAGATGATCATACTTTCACTGTGGCCAGAGACATCTGTGGATAGGCTGAGCGGAAAGCAGCAAGGAGCCTTGAATGACTTCAGAGATGGTCCAAACGAAACTCACAACTCCTCCTCCACTTGTGATAACTGTCATGCCTTGAGAGGGGAGGGGCAGGGGCATCAGAAATTACAAGTGGAAAGAGACTTCAAGATTCCACTAAACCCATAGTCTATCTCCTCACTATAGAGCCCCTCCCCACCTTCTTGATGCTTACTACAACTAAAGTGGTAGGGAATGCCGTCTCCTGGGTCTGGCTTCTCCCACTCAGCAGTGAGCCTGAGATAAAGACACAGACGAAGACAAAGGTAAATTAGTTTGGAAGGGGGGCCAGGCATGAGCGAAGGAACTGGGAAGGTAAAAATAGAAAAGTTGATCTAGAGACAAGGCACAAAGGTCTTTACAGTGGGACCCAGCATCAAAGGGTCCTTGGGGGTCTTCAGGAGGACATGAGGCTGAATCTCGGATTAACTCCCTGTGCTCTGATTAGCAGATGGCTCTATGTGGAGGAGGTATCACCTATGCATTTCATTCTTACCCGTAAATGAGAGCTCAATACAGTCTAAAGCCTTTCAGCAAAGCCTGAAGGCAAAAGCACCAAGCCTTAGCACACAGCTGAGGAGATGTGAAAACTGTGCTGGTCTCCCCTCCACCTGGACCTGCTCCCACCCCACCCCAGCAGCTGAGACTGACCATAAAAGGTGCTGAGGAGTATACCTGTAGCTGAAGATTCTCTGATCCAGCCTGGCCCACGGTCAGGACAAATCTCTCTCGCCTGCCAGTCCCACAGCCACTCAGACCCAAACAAACACACAGAGACTTATCTTACTTATAAACTGTATGGCCGTGGCAGGCTTCTTGCTGTCTAGTTCTTATATCTTAAATCAACCCATTTCTATAAATCTATACCTTGCCACATGGCTCGTGGCTTACCGGTATCTTACATCATGCTTCTCATGGCAGTGGCTGGCAGTGGCTGGCAGCGTCTCTCTTCCTCAGCCTTCCACTTCCCAGAATTCTCCTCTCTCCTTGTCCTGCCTATACTTCCTGCCTGGCTACTGGCCAATCAACACTTTATTTACCAATCAATCATCCACAGCATATGCTAGTCACCTCAGTGGGAATATCTCTCATGTCGTCCACACTCCTCAGTACCTACACATGTTCTTTTCCCTACAGTAATTTCTCAGACCTTGGTAAGTAATGAAAATACATTTATGGATAAATGCAAAGTTATTTCGCTGTGGAAAGAAAATTATAAGCAATTGGTGTACTAAGCCTAAAAAGAACGGCTGGATGGGATGGCTCACACACATTCAATTCCAGCACTCAGGAGGCAGAAGCAGGTGAATCTCTGAGTTGTAGGCCAGCCAGGGCTTCATAGTGAGAATGAGAGCCTGTCCAATAAACAATTTAAAAAAAAGTCTCAGCCCTCTTCATACCCAATGTATTTGAAAATGATTTCAAAAGCCTAAAGTAGATTTCAACACAGATTTATGGGGTTATAAAGCCATCTTGTGATGCAAGAACAAGCTATGACCCCAAGACTCCCTGGTTTTGCTCCCCTGCTTGATAAATACTCAGTACTAGGTTGTTTTTTTTTTTCTTTTTAAGTTTTACTTTAATTTGCATGTATGTGTGTGCATGGTGTGTGTGTGTCTGTGTGTCTGTGTGTCTGTGTGTCTGTGTGTCTGTGTGTCTGTGCGTCTGTGCGTCTGTGTCTGTGAATATAGTTGCCCAAGGAGGGCAGAAGATGGTGTGGGATCCACTAGAGAATTAAATGCAACTGTGAACCACCCTACGCTGGCTAGTTTCATGCCAACAAAGCCAAGCCAGAGTCATTTGAGAAGAGAGAAATTCAACTAAGAAAATGTCTCCACCAGACTGTCCATGAAAGAGCCTGTGGTGAAGTTTCTTGACTGATGTGGGAGGGCCTAGATTACTATAGGTGGTCCCAGCCCTGGGCAACTGTAGGGAGCCACCATTCAAAGATGGCACTGGCTTCCTGGTAGCCTATCTGTAAACAACTCCATATTTGGCTATGCTCTCGGGACTACATGTCCTGTGACCTGTGCATGCACGGGTATGGTAATCGACCTTATGTCCTCAGCCTATCCCGTGGCTCCCTGTGCTTGCATTCTGGCGGGACCCAATCACAGTACGGCACGTTTGCCTGATTACCTATATAAGCAGCTGCAGTTTAGTCCTCAGGGCCCCTCACCTCCCACTCTCCCTTAATCAAGAGGCGCTCCAATAAAGTGTGATCCGAGAAGAATCCTCAAGTGGTGGTCGTTCTTCCTCGCTGGCCAAGGAGCTCGCTGCAGGCAAGTGGCCATGAATGCCATAAGAAAGCAGGCTGAGCAAGCCATAGGAAGCAAGCTGGTAAACAGCGTTCCTCCATGACCTCTGTGACGGTTTCCGCCTTAACTTCTCTCAGTGATCCACTGATACCCAGATGTCTAAGATGAAATTAACCCTTTCCACCTTGAGTTGTCTTTGGTCCTGGTGTTTTATCATAACAATAGAAACCCTAAGACACACCCCTCAGGGTGAAAGGCTATACTTGGAGGATTTACATCCATCCTGTTTGGGAAATGCTCCTGTTTGGCCTGTGGTTGGGTGGCTAGTTGATCAATAATGCCCACAGAATAAGAGCAGATGAGGCCTGTGAAGGCAGCTACGTGCTGCTATTTGCCCTCAGTGGAAGAGGGCTCCCCCATGCCTCCTGCTTCCACTTCCGGCCTGCCCTTGGAATACTTAAGCGGGATCGATAGCCCCTCGGTGTGTTTTTGCCTTTCAGCCTATTTGTACTTTTTCACCTTCAGAGACAGGCAATCAATCAGACATGAGTGATCGCTGCAGCCTGTATCGACCATTTGTTTTTTAAGCATTAACAGTTTGGAGGGATTCGCTCAGAGTTACTTAGTCATGTGTTGAAAATTACTTCAGTTCTCAGAGTCGTTCTCTTACTTTCAGCTCAAGTCCTGTGTGACTCAGACTCTGAATCTGCTAACCCTTTGTGAGCAATGGGAACGAGGGACAAAACAATGACACAATGAGATTTTTAAATTTGTATTTGTTAGAGCCAGAGAGATGGCTCTGTGGTTAAGAGCACTGGTCGCTCTTCCGGAGGACCTGGAGTCAGTTCCAAGTACCCATGATAGACGATTCACAACCCTCTGTAACTCCAGTCCCAGAGGATCTGACGCCTCTTCTGGCCTCTTCAGGCACTGCACTTACACATGAGCATGTGTGTGTGTGTGTGTGTGTGTGTGTGTACAAAATTAAACACAAATAAAATAAATCCTGTATTTGGTATTGGGAGAGCATGAGCTGCTCATGACAAAGTGAAGAATCTGCTGATTCCCTCCTTAGCTCTTTTTTTGGGTGGGCGGTTCTGAGTTTGCAAGCCAGAGAACCAGGGATGCTAATGGCTGAGGGCCGTTGTGTCCTCAACGCACAAAGAAAATACCTCAGGTTTCAAAAAGAAACGGAAGCTCTTTTGTTGGTTTGTTTGTTTGTTTGTTTGTTGTTTGTGGAATAATTTTTTTTGTTATTGATTCTTAGTGTTTTTGATGACTCTTCCCTCATCCCAAAAAGGTTCTAGAGCCTATATGCCTATTTAAGTAAAAGAATTGAAACAACACAGGAAATCGCCATGAGAATTAGCCAATGGGATTATATAAAATTAAACTGTTTCTGCACAGCAAAGGAAATTACAGGCTACACAATTGGAGGGAAACCTATTTGCCAACCATACTTTGGGCTAGGGCTTAATATCTGTAGGGAACTGAAAAATGTAAATGCCAACCCCCAACATTCCAATCAATAAATGGGCTAACTGAATAGAAGGTGAAACATAAATGATCAATAAATATTTTTTAGAATCAGTCAACATCCTTAGCCATTAGGAAAACACAATTTAACAGCACTTTGAGATCCTATCCCACTCCAGTCAGAATGGCTACCATTAAGAAAACAAATGGCTATAAATGCCAGTGAGATATGGGGAAAGAGGAGCCCCCTGTTCACTCTGGGCGGACACGTAAATGGTGCAGCCACTGTGGAAATCAGTGTAGAGGTTTCTAAAGAAAAAGAACTAAGTCAGGAGTGCTGTGAGACCTAGATATTCCATTCTGAGGCACTTACCCAAAAGACTCTAAGTCCTACCACCGGGCTATTTGCACGTCCATGTTCCCCTCTGCTCTGTTCACAACAGTGAAAAAAAATGGAACAAGCCTAGAACAATAGAGAAATGAATGAAGACAATGTGGCACATATACACAAAGGCATTTTGCTCAACATAAAGAAAAATGACATCTGCAGGAGCATGGATGGATCTGGAAGTTACTGTTCTGTGAAGTAGCTGAGGTTCAGAAAGAGAAATTCAGCCTCTTCTGTCTTATATGCAGATCCCAGGTTTTCATCTGTATGTATGTGTGTGTGCTTGTATGCATGGGGTGGTGTGGGTCATGTGACTAGAAATGGCACCATGAGAGGTAAAAATAGAGGTCTTAAAGGAGAAAGGAAAAAAAGTAATAATGTATGTGACATGCAAGTATAAGGGAAGAATATAGGAAGGAAATGAAATCAAAAGAAAAAGGGACCAGGTGGTGGTAGCACACACCTTTAATCCCAGCACTCAGGAGGCAGAGGCAGGTGGATCTCTGTGAGTTCAAGGCCAGTCTGGTCTACAGAACGAGATCCAGGACAGGCACCAAAACTACACAGAGAAAACTTGTCTCGAAAAACCACACAAAAAAAAAAAAGAAAAGAAAAGAAAAAAGAAAAAGGGTAAGGGATGGACAAGGGGTGTGGGGAAGGATCAACATGTATGAAATATGATGATGAAACCCATTACTTTGCATATTATTTTTTAAATTAAAATTATGTCAATGCATTGAAATTAAATATAACTAAAATTTCAATTTCCCAGATAAGCAAACACCCCTAAGTTCTTCATAACTATATGTGGTTAACAGTTCATTACATTAGCAAATATGGATAATAAAATATTTCCTCATCTTGGCGAGTTACTTTGGGTGCCTGCAAAGTGAGACCCCTACCTGACCACTCTTTTTTAGGCTCTGTAGTCTGTAGGAGGTGCACATTTGAGCATACAATATGGGAGACCTCTCTGGGGAACTATGTCCCTGCCCAGCAGGACCACAGAGCAGCGTGGCCAAGGTTTAGAATGCCCATTACACTGTAAAATAAACAGCTAGTGTCAGGTCTGCAATCCTTCCTCCTTCTGAAATCTAAAAATCTCCCAAGGCTAAAACAACTCTGATTTGTTGTCGCTGTTTTGTTTGTTTAAAGCCAAACCTTGCTTGGCAGCAACACCCAGTCCAAATTACCAAGAGGTTGTCTGCTCATTTGTTCTGTTTACTTACGACACCGGGTGTAAATTCCGTATGTCTCACTGCCCCCAAATTAATGTGTGTGATTGTGAAGTCCTACCCCAGACCTCAACGGGATATGTTAAATAAGACACGGTAGATAAATGTGTTACCGGTGTGTAAGCTCCAAACAATGTTTACATTCTGAAACACATCTGGACCCACGGGGCTGGGAAAACAGATTGTGAATCTGTATTAATCAGCAACTGAAAAGGAATAAATCAGGTCTACATTTATACGCATGGATAATAAAATGGTTGGAAGAAGAAGTAAGTCAGAATAAAATAGCATGGTGTTGGTTCTGCAAATTAAAGGGCCTTCTCCCCAAAGTATCCTTGTTTTTGTTTATTTTGTTTTGGGTTTTTTTTTTTTTTGTTTTGGACACCAGTGTGTGATACCAGTAGGTATGGGGAGCTAGGGCACCTGGGTAGTATCTTGTGGGCATCTATAGCACACGGTGTGTGTAGGACCCCAGAAAGAGAGTGGGCAAGACAGAAAACCTCCTCAAGAGCAGACTGGGTGTGAAGCTGTGACAAAGGTCAGTCATGCATGGAGGGTCTTTTGGTGGCACCAGCCCATTTCTGTACATTTGTGGTGTAAAAACCAGCACAGAAATAAACAATACAAAATGAGTCCTAACATCCTAGTTTTGAGAAGGCCAAGTGAACAATACGAGGTCCCTACCCCTAACCAAGAAGCCATTTGCAGCTGATACCTTCTGGGAAAGGAGAAACCAGTTTTCCCCAATGGAATGTCAGTGGGCATATCAATTGCACTCCAGGGCAAGCTCCGTGCACACCAGTAGTTGGCCAACAAAATGAACTCACTGTTTCTTTGTGCACTTTTTGGTTTTGTATTGCATTGGTACTTTTTGTCCTATTGGTTTTTTTTTTTTTTTTTTTTGGTTTTTGTTTTGTTTTGTTGAGAGAGAGAGAGAGAGAGAGAGAAAGAGAGAGAGAGAGAGAGAGAGAGAGAGAGAGAGAGAGAGAGAGAGAGAGAGAGAAAGAGAGAGAATGGGGAGGAAAAAAAATGTGATCAAAATATATTGTATGGAAAAATTTATAAAACCATTTAAAATGTGTCATTTCTTATGAGATAACCATTCACTGCAAACCAGGAAGACCTCCAACCTGGCCAGCCATTCACCTCTGTAATGGATCCTGAATTTCAGCATTGGAGTGTAGGCATCTCCTGGACCCCCATTACTCTTCCCACCCTACTGGAAGACATCACCCACTCATTTTTCTCTCTGGTGGACAGTGAGCTCGGGTGGCCTCTGCAGCTTTCTCTAAATCTGAGGGTGTGTGAGAAACACCAGACCACTACTTTTTCTCCCCCTGTGTTTCTGTCCCATGCAAACAGATCACATTCACCGGGGCTGGGCAGGTCCCTGTATAACAGGGAAGTGGTAATAGACAGAGGTGGGAGGTTTGATCTTCCCATATCTGCCAAATGGAGGTATTGACGATTTCTAGAAACATCCTTCACCACCTACGGCAGAGTCATCCCTGCACCAGCAACCTCAGTGGGGACAGGTTGAGCACAGCTTCTCAGGAACTGGAGTGCACCCCAGATATCTTTGCTCTCACAAAGTGGACTTTGATGCTGAGAACCACTGACTATTTTATTCGAATCGGCAATTAAAGGAGCACAGTGAAGGCTGCATGGAGCTCTTAACTAAAGCTGCTACAGACAAATCTAAAGAAGACAGAAACCACAAGAGAACCAGGCACCCCAGGGTCTCGGGCTCTGTGAAGTCCACCCCCAGAGGGATCTCAATCTGTTTTAGCCTGTGAGGGGTGGATGTGCATGTTGATTAGAGTAAATGAAAATGGTTGCTGTCCTCATGCTCACTGCAAGCAGACATTAGACCCAGAGGGAATGACCCCAGCTAAGAAGAAACGGGACTGGCTAGGAAGGAGAAAATAAAGCTGAGCTAAGGGAATATTATACAGTGGCTAATAACAGCCCCCAAATCCAAGAGGACCAAGCAACAGCTTCCCTGAAGCCATTTCTTGGAGCAGCTTGGCTTGGTGGCACTGTCCCCAGAGTGCTGAAGAGTCTCCTAAACATGAGCCCCAGACCGCGCTCACATTTTCCTGTTCTCTTAAGGTTTGGAAGCTGTGGTGGTTAGTATCGCTTGCCAACTTGACGGACCCTCGAATCACCTATGAGACACTGTTCTGGGCACAGCTGTGAGGGATTATCTGCATCGGTCTTTGTGAACGCTTGTGAAGAACCATCTTGATTGGGTTCAATAAAGTGGGAAATCCCACCCTCAATGTGGGCAGCACCATCCCATGGGCCGGAGTCCTGGACTGAATAAAAAGGAGAAAGTGAGCTGAGCACCAGCGTTCATCTCTCCCTGCTTTCTGACTTTGGATGCCACATGACCAGCCACCTCATGCTCCTGCTGTCACGCTCCCCCCCCCCCCCCCCCGGCCCCATGATGGGCCACACTCACAAAGTGTGAGCCGAAGTGAACCCTTCCTTCCTTCCTTCCTTCCTTCCTTCCTTCCTTCCTTCCTTCCTTCCTTCCTTCCTTCCTTCAGTCGCTTTTTCCAGGATATTTTATCACAGGAAAAGTATCTAAGACAGAAGCGGATGAGACCACATCCAAAGCTCACTGCCTTCTTTTCTCTCCCTCTTGGGCCCTAACCCATCCTAAAGAGGCGCCACATGCCCACACTCAAAAAAGCCCTTATCTGTGGGTAAGCCTGTACGTGTGAGGAACTTCATCACCAAATAGCAATTATTTTTTGGTCACTCACCTCCCGGCAGGGACCAAATTGTTTTTGTAATTTCTCATTAGGCAGGAGCTGATTAAAAATACAATTAGTAATCATTTTAATTACAGGCAGCTCTCCCAGAAAGGACTTAAAACACAGGGACAAAGGAGGTACCCAGATAAAGAGAGACCAGGAAAGCTTAAACTAACTCAGCAAAGACTCATAAGTTAATACACAAATAGAGGGTGGCCGACATTTAAAGAGAAAGTGGGCATTTCTGCACATCCAAGAGGCTGATGTTTCCTTCAAAGTGTTATGCTGGGTGCTGGGTAGATGGCTCAGAGGTTAAGAGCATGAACTGCTCTTGCAAAAGAAATGGGTTCCCAGCACCTATGTCAGGGGTTCACAAATGCCTGTAACTACAAAGTCAAAGGCTCTGATATCCTCTTCTGGTCTCTCCAGCTATCTGCATGCATGTGTGTGCACAACACACACACACACACACACACACACACACACACACACACTAAATCTTCACAAATGATTAAAATTCAATGCTGACTTTAAAATCAACAAATCATTACATTCTTGTACAAAATAGAGTAATTTATGTATGAAAGTTAAGATGTGTGTTATAAGCCATATTCAAAGTGAAAAAGGACATTTTGACTCGGAGATGAATTTTCTAAGCCTAATAGCAGAATGGCCTTGCTATCAACCCAGGATTCCACTCATCTAAACTTTGTGCAATAAATATGATTTGAGAATTGTGCAAAAAAAAAATATAATAAGCTATGGAATCTGACATTTGCATATAAATAGAAAAGAACTCCAAGCCTGTCTACAAAGAGAAAAATGATTTCGGCATTCTTACATAATTTTTAGTACATTCGCTTTTATAAATGTCCTTGTCATGTTGTTCTAAAAACCAGGGCTTAATTCAGCGGCTTCTTTTAAAATAAAAATGGAGGGAATTATTTCCAAGAAATATTTATAAGATGCAGTTGAACGAGGTGCAATTCTTTTTGTCCTCCAATCCAGACAATTAAAGAGAAGAATCAGTAATGATTATCTCCCATCTCCTGACTTCAGGGACTTCAGCTAAGTCTATGAATGTTCACACAGAACACTGTTCACAGTCAGGTATCAAACACGGTGCGGGAGTGGGTGGGGGTGGGGGGAGGGGCAGGGGGCGGGAGGGGGGCAGTGGAGGGTGGGCGGTACTAGTTAGTTTTTTGTTAACTTGACACAAACTAGAGTTGCCTGAGAAGAGGGAACCTCAGCTGAGGAGTTGCCTCCATCAGACTGGCCTGTAGGCGTGTCTGTGAGGCATTTTCTTGATTAATGACTGATGTGGGGAGACCCCGGCCCATGAGGTGCCACACCACCCTTGGGCAGGTTGCCCTGTGTTGTGTAAGAAAACAAGCTGGGTCTGAAGAGCTGACTCAGTGGTTAAGAGCACTTGCTGCTCTTGCACAGGGCCCAGGTTCAATTCCCAACCACATGTCATCCCAGTTCCAGGAACCCAGTCCCTCTTCTGGCCTCTGCAGGCACAAGGCATGCATGTAATACACTCACATGTGTGCAGGCAAAACATCCGTGCATGTAGAAAAATAAATAAAACTTTAGAAAAATAAAGGTAGCCAAGAAAACCATGGGGAACAAGTCAGTAAGCAGTTTTCCTCCGTGGTCTCTGCTTCAGTCTCTGCCTCCAGGTTCCTGCCTGCAGCTCCTGCTTTGGCTTTGCTCCGTGATGGACCGAAACCAGTAAGCCAAGTAGACCCCTTCCTCCGCAGGCTGTTTTTGGTCAGTGGCAGACAGAATAATCAGAGCACTGCCTGCTCCTCCCTCCCATAAAATAATTGTACCTGCTTTCTTAGCGCCTTTCACTGGGTCTGGGCTCCATGCCAGCATACGCATGCAAATAACTTCAAATCCTGAAACTATCCCCTCATTTACAACTGTCAACATAACTTGCCAGCAGAAGCAAGGCAGGGTAGGAAGACAGAGAAAGGTGAAGGAGACCTGGGAAGGGAACAGAGTCCTCCACCCTCGCCCACATGCCCATGCTCTGATTCGCCATCTCCTTCTGACCCTGTGTAGAGTTTTGACATAGCCACCTGGGGATTTCCTTACGCCAAAATGTACCTAGAAGGAATTCTCTCTTCCCGAAAACACCATCAACTAGACCATTAAGACAGCAGTGAACCATGCCCCGGGCAAAACCCATGTTTTAGAGAAAACTTTTTCTGTGGCCTGTGTATGATTAAATTACTTTGGCTTTTAACTTTTATTTTGTTCTTATCTTAATTGCATTTCCTCCTCATATATAAAATTGGTCAGAATCCTATCATTTCACTATTTAAAAAAAATCTCCCGACCCTTTGGATGAAGAAGTGAATAGACCAGCATGTTCTTTCCTCTTCTTAGTTATAAATCTCCCTTTTTAAATGACATAAGCTCCCAGAGCAGCTTAATGATCAATGCTAATGCCCAGACCTGGCTTTCCTTGAGCACACCCTTTTTCCAATTTAATAAATTTACTGAATTTTTTTTTTGACTAGTCCTGAAATTTTGTTCTGGGATTAAAGTCAAGAATCCCAGCTAGGGGCTGGAGAGATGGCTCAGAAGTTAAGAGCACCTACTGCTCTTCCAGAGAACCCAGGTTCAGTTCCCAGCACCCACATGGCAGCTCACAACCACCTTTGCCTACCTCTTGACTACCTCTGTGGTCACAGAACATATGCTTTCTGGAGAGGACTGGAGGGTCCTCTCTAGAGACCAGTAGGACACTCAGAGCTTAGCCCCTCCTCACTACCCAGGGCCCCCTGTCACTGAGACATTTGGTTTCTGAGTAGATATCTGATACCCAATTAAAACAGCCTCGGAGATTTAGTTATCAAAGCAAGGTGCAGATGAATGGATTTCCTTTGGTCCCTGCTTTGACTGGATATAGTAGTCTTTTTTTAAGCCGTGGATGTGTGTGCTGAGTTTTAATTTGCGTTCAGCTGTTTGCTTGTTAGAAATGGGTCTGGGGGCCCAGGAAAAGGACCACACAACCCAAGGTATTTTCTCCTCAAGGTAAAGAATTTTACTTCTGCAGACGTGTGCATAGTCATGGTAAATCAAGCCGCAGGAGACCTGTGAGGGTTTTATTCTGACAGGAAGGGTACTTGTCCTCACTCTGAGTGGCCAGAGATTGGCCCCGCACTCTGAAGGAATGCTAGCTCAAGAAATTGCCACTGATGTGCAAACTACCACCTTTGAGAAGAAGATGCAACCTTGAGCACCTATTTTGACGTAAATGAAAAGAATTTAAGTTTACATCTATGCCAAGTGGCTTAATTATGATTTTTTAAAATGGAGTTTTGTCTTATTTAACCCTTTGATAGAAAAGACTATTTTCTTCACATTTCCCACACTGTGGGAAACCTTCCAGCCACAGCACTCAGTCCACCTGGATTTTAAGGAAACCTTTGTTCTAAGCTTTGTTATGATGAGCTATTTGAAAGGTTTTGAGAGGAAAGAAGACCATTGCTAATTCCATCTTGGGACTCCCTGAGAATCAGGCGTGAGGAGATCATGACTCCCGGAATACAGAGAGGAGAGTGACTTGGCCTAATTGCTTCAGTTTGGGGGCAAAGCAACCAAGAGGTCTTGCAGTGAGTCTCACTAAGCAAGCTGCTGGTAGTGATAAGCAAGCTGTTTAGTTAGTTCTCCGGCTAATCTCTCAGGAGCAGGCATTTTCTGGAACAAGACACTAAATTACTTGTGTTTGGTCCAGGGATCACTTAACACAGTGAGGAAGAATTAGGGTGATTTAGGTGCATTCTTTTCCATTTCATTCTCTAAAATGAACTTTTTTCTCCTTTAAAGTAACACAGGACTTTACTTTTTTTTTTTTAATGAATGCATCATGCGTAAGATGTAACACAGATCACGTTCTTTTTATTTGTTTTTATGTCCTCTACTCAGAGCTTGCTCCATCCAACCAGATAAACGGAAAATGGAATCTGGTCATTTTTCAGGGGACTGTCATGTGAATTTCCAGACCCTTGGTGTTCTTTCAATGTAGACATGAGGAAATTCATTGGTCTTCACTGTGGCTTCCAGCGGCTTCCAGTGTAGCATTCACCCAGAGACACTGGCTCCATGCTGTGGGTAGCAGAGAGATGCTGCCTTTGTGTGACGGGCTCCCACCTGCCTTTCCTTGTGCCTTCACCCCTCAGGATACTGTCCTTAGGCTGTTGGCCTGACCAAACATCCCGTCTTGCTCAAGACTCTACTGGTTTTGTCTTGGGTACCACAGAACATCCCGGGGATGAGTACTAAGCCAAAACAAACACTGCTCAGACATGGGAGAATGGAGAAAAATGGATCCCCTTACAGCAGACAAAGAGGGCTCAGGAGCCTTTTGCAAGGCAATGTCCTCCTTGAATGAAGAAAGCCTGGAGGTTTTGTCTGGGGAGCCTGTACCTCTTTGTATGGAAAAGCAGTACAGGGGCTGAGCATCTTCCTGAGCATGGTTGGTGTGATGTCACGGAACGTATGTTGAAGAAGTTAACACGACAGACGAGAACACTTCCCAGCACACCCAGGTTACAGCGGAAGGATGGCAGACAAGGATGCACACCTCTGGGCAGCTTTGGTTTCTGTCACACAGTTTTAGCTGAGCAAAATGAAAGAATACACTGAAGCTGCGCTACTGTCAGACTTTCCCCCAAAGGTGCCGGACTCCTTTAGCAACGAACGGTTACCCTAACCAGCTTGTCTGTTGTTGTCCAAACTGGGTCACTTCCCTTGAAGGTTCCTCCCAGTCTGTCCCTTTACACAAAACTCTAACAGCCATCCTGGAAAAAAAGAATCAGGTTTTTGAAAGTCGAGTTTTCTTTTTTATTCCTTGAGGCAACATCATAAAATAGACGTATACAGCACAAAGTGGCAGGACCAGTTTATGTCTTTTCTTTTTCTGTTTTTAAAATATGTATTATTTATGTGTGCAAGGCTACATGTGCATGTGGTTGTGTGTGCGTGCGTGCGTGTGTGTGTGTGTGTGTGTGTGTGTGTGTGAGTGTGTGTACTTTTGCATGTGAATACAATGCCCAGGGAGGCCAGAAGAGGGCATCAGATCCCCTGGAGCTGGAGTAACAAGCTGTTGTGAGCTGTGCTAAAAAGCAAGCTTGCTCACCTGCAACAGCATTAGGCACACTTGACTGCTAAACCATCTCTCCAGCCCCGAGACTTATTTCTAGGGAGTAGATTCAGATCACATCTGCTCTCTCTCAGGATCAACCTTCTGCCCTTAAAATAAGGATGGCCATTTTCTCAATTGAGACATTCTAGTGCACGGGGATATCTCTTTGTAAATGAGTCTCGACTCTGAGTAGATGTGAGGGTTTTCTGGGGACTGGAAAAATTCCTCCATGCCTGGACCACACTCTTAAGTAAATATGATATGAATTTGTACCATGTTTACCAGCATCAAGGAAGTGAGAACAATTCATATTTTAGGGGAGGTAATATTTCTTCACTACAGAACTTGGCAAAAAAAAAAAAAAATCTGTATTTGTCTATGTCAGCTGAAGGCAGCACAAAAGAGTATGTGTCCTGAGGCATCTACTCATAAACACACTCACAACTGCTTCCAAATGACTACTGTCGACTCAATCTATAATGTGACGCGTCTACATTAGTTTGACATATTTACAAGTGCCTGGAAAGATTTCTTAGATAACAAGCACTTTTGTCATGCCAGAAGATATTGAGGTGGCCTAAATGCTATATGTAACCTTTTCTTTATTTCTGTTGTGAGTGGAAAAATACGGGAGCCATTTAAGAACTGCTGAGTGTGGGAACTGGAAGAGGTGAGGGCATCTTTGCTGGCTGTTTAATTCTAACTAAATAGTTTAAAGAGTTGGAACAAAATATATGATATGAAATAAAATCATCTGGATAATGTTCAAGACCATGTGTTATTTATAACCAGGGTAGGCGAATCAGAATATTAATAAGGTTGCCTTCATCCAGATTGGTTCAAATGTAGGCTATTGTGAGCTCCGAGTCTTGAATCCAACACTCCTTAGCCACACACCCTGGAGGATGGGGAAGCTGGGGTCCATTGTCTAGGTCGACCAGATCTACAATAATCCAGAAGGTGAAGGGACACACATCAGGTGTGTCTGTAAGAGTATTTCCAGACCTTATTGACATGTGGAGCAGTAACAGAGGGAGAAAGAACCATCCTGAAGGTGGTGGCACCATCCAAAAGACCAGAGGCCAGGTTGGGAAAATAGCAGGGTAGAGAAGCAGCCAGTGTAGGCGTACACGCCCCTCTTTGCGCCATCGGGCCACCTACTGATGCTTTTGTGACCTCCAGGCATCTGGCTCTATTCAGTGCCCTCAACCTGCCAGTGTGGACTCAACACCAGCAACTCTCCAGGGAGCATCTGTCTCCTCATTATTGTACCAGGCCTGCATCTTTGATCCACATTGGTCCCTCCTTGTTCTGAGGCTTTTGATTGCTTGCACTGAACGGGTTCTGGATTCTTGACTATCTGGCATACTGGCATCCCCCGTAGAATGTCACCCAGTGAAATCTGACCTAATAAACTCTTTTGTGTTGGTTTTTATTCCTCTAGAGAACCCTGACAAACAATCTCCGGGGAAATAAGACACTTCTGGCTAAATGGCCTTTTCAAGGACTCAGTGCTCGTAAATGGCAGGTCAGCCCTGCTTTTGTCTGATTCAGCTCTTGCTGATGCTGTTATACATCCTTGTAGGATAGAACCAACTTCCTTCCAAACACATGTCAAGGCAGAGCTTCACACAACCAGTTTCTTAGCCTCGGACTCACAGTGTAATCTTCTCACAGGGTTGATGGGCTCCATACCATGGCTGTGTTGCTATGCTTAGAGAAGCTTACAGAGAATTTGCCTGCCCAGTGGGCACTCTGTAGGAGGTGGACATCTACTCTGCAGGACAGTGAATGTCACCCTTACTCACTCTGCGGGCAAGAGCGTGGTAAGTCTCCATGTCTGTGTAGTCCATGCTCTGTACAATGACAACATCAGATGCTTGATTAGCATCCCAACAGCTGACGACCTGAAGTTGCCTGTGGCTGACAGATGGCTGACCCGAGGGAGGAACTGTGTCCACATATAATCAGAACTGGCATGGGACTAGTGTCGGCGATGTTCTCTGTCCTCATTTTGGTGGTGTATTATGAAACACAAAGCCACAATGTAAGTGTTAGATGGAGGGACAATGAGACAGGGCAAATGGTTTGTCAAGTTTCTTCTGTCACAAGTGATGGAAGTTCAATTCAATTTAATCCTTCCCTAAGCGGGAAGGCCATTAACCATTTGACAAAGCCACAGTGTACATGTGTAGGGTTCCTTTCAGGTATGGCTTGACCCAGGGGGTCTTCAGTTCCCTTTTGGACATTATTTGACTCGGTTTGTACCTTAAATTTTGCTTTGCTTCCTTAAAAATGTCTTTACAATACATGTCTTAGTCAGGGTTTCTATGGCTGTGATGAAACACTATGACCAAATATGACTCGGGGAGGAAAGGGTTGATTTAGCTCACGCTTCCATATCACTGTTCATCTTCAAAGGAAATCAGGTCAGAAGAACCCAAACAGGGCAAAAACCTGGAGGTAGGGGCTGATGCAGAGACCATGGAGAGGTGCTACTTACTGGCTTGTTCCTCCTGGCTTGCTCTTACTGCTTTTTGTAGAACCCAGGACCACCAGCACAGAGGCGACCCTACCCACAATAGGCTGCCCCCCCATCAATCACTTAATTAAGAAAACACTTTACAGGACTGTCTATAATCCAGTCTTACAGAGGCATTTTCTTAATTGAGGTTCCCTCCTCTCAGATGACTTTAGCTTGTGTCAAGTTGACGTAAAACTACCTAGCACAATGTGTTTCCTAGCCAACCCAACCCCTAATCCCACTCCTCCAAGTTCTCCCATATATCCACCCCCCCTACCCCCACCCCCCGCTGCCTTTTTCCATTCCAACTTCATGTACTTTGCTTTTAAACCCACTGAGTCCATTTGGTGCTGCCTGTGTGGATGTGGGGGCAGGACCATCTGCTGGAGCATGTGGAGCCTCTCTGAGGTCACATCCCTGAAGAAAACTAACTGATTCTCACTCTGCTAGCAGCCATCAATTATTCATTTTCTTTTCCAAGTTGGTTTGATCTACAGAGACGTCTTCATGCCCGCCATGGCCCCAACTTTATAGTTCTGTATTACAGATGCTTGGAAAAGGGGTGTGGGTCTCTTACCTTCTACAGGTCCACAAGAACCTTCTTTTACTCTAATTCCAAGAAAATAATGTATCAGTTCGTAAACCAGCCACCAATTCAAGGAATTTGATCTCCTAGTTGGCCAGACTGAGTTCTCCTAATCTCTCAGTACAAGATCCAAAGAGCACAGGGGTGTCAACAGGCTGTCAGGAGCAACAAATGCTCCACACATTTGTTGAAAGTCAGCATTTGGAATGCTGCACATGAGCAGGGGTTTGCCAGGCTGGAATGTCTTCAGTCCTAGTGAATCAAAGCAGTGAAGAAAACAGGTTTGGAAGGGGAGGAGTCACCGCACCACTAGACTGATTCTGTTTCCCCTCCGGCCACCAGACCAGCAGCCATGTCAGATTTTCAGGTCTGCATTTTTCCCTTCCCAAGGGATACAATCTCCTTAGGTAGCAGTGAGCCAGTGGTCCCAGCAGAGGGGAAGCATAGACAGGTTAGATATGTATCCTGGGAAACCAAAAGGACCATGGGACCAGTAGCATCTACCCACAGGAAATCTTAGGATCCAGATATTTCCAGAACCACTGGAAGACCCTGAAGGACTTGACACAGTTACATGCTGTCACTTATTCACATCACCTGCCTGCCGCACCCAGCACAGTGTAGGTTTCCTGTACATACATCCTATCAATCATTCCTTCGTGATGGATGCAAAGAAGTCCCACTGCATGCATGTCATGGTGCCAAGTGTTAAGTCTTTAACCTCTTTTCCCCATTTCTTGTTTCTTCAAGCTACCCAAAGCTTCTGTAATGGGGAGACTTTAGTACTAGGTGAAGGAGCGACCCTTTAATATCTATTCTGACAGTCTCTGTGTTCAGAGAGATGGGACCACGGTGGAGGCTGCAGGCTCCTTAATGCATCATCCAGAGTACTTCCAGGCCTCAGAATCCTTACGTGGCTTCTCCCCATGTTCTGGAATTCCTCCCATCACCCCTACTTATGGACACCTCAAAGGACAGCAGAGCACAGACACTACAGCTGCCCTGCATGGCAACTTTAATGTCAGTTGCAGAAATCACCCAGTGACAGGTTTACAAATCCACTACAAAATCAATAAGCAGGGAGTAAATAAGAGCTTGTTTTGTTCTTCTGGGACTTTATCCCACTCAGCAATTGTCCTCTTTCTGGCTGAAATGAGTCCCTTCTCTGGGAGGAGGCAGCTCACCTCCTACTCAGTGGGCGTGGTCAGAAGGGCAGGTGAGTCACCCTGCTGCCTCTCCCCACTACTGTTCATGGGAATTCAGAACAGAATTGATCTAATAGGGATCAATTCTACTAGATCACAGTGATCTAATAGGGAGGACTCAGATGTCATGTGACTACAAAATAAGAGAGTAGACAAGAGCCGGGCAGGCGATGGTGGCACACGTCTTTAATCCCAGCATTCTGGAGGCAGAGCCAGGGCGGATCTCTGTGAGTTCGAGGTCAGCCTGGGCTACAGAGTGAGTTCCAGGAAAGGCTCCAAAACTACACAGAGAAACCCTGTCTCAAAAAAAAAAAAAAAAAAAAAAAAAAAAAAAAAAAAAAAAAAAAAAAGCAAAGAAAAAATAGACAAGGACATAGCTCATTCTAGGAAAAGTACCCTGAAACTGACTTTTGAAAAGATAACTGAAAGATGAGCAGGGTTGGGTACCCAAGTAGGTGAGGATGAGGAGCAAAGAGAAGTAGGAAAGGGCAGGAAAATGCACAGGAAACTGACTCTGCATAGCGAGAGGAACAGGCACAGGGCTGTGGTGGTATTGTGTGCCCCAAAATATTGTGCACTCCAATAAACTTATCTGGGGTCAGAGAATAGAACAGCCACAATATTAAGCGTAGAGGTAGGCAGTGGTAGCACACACCTTTAATCCTAGCATTCCAGAGGCAGAGATCTACCTGGATCTCTGTGTGTTCAAGGATACGGCCAAGCATGGTGACTCAAGCCTTTAATCCCAGGAAGTGATGGCAGAAAGCAGAAAGGTATATAAGGCGTAAAGACCAAAAACTAGAAGCTTTTAGCTGGTTAAGCTTTTAGACTTTTGAGCAACAGTTCAGCTGAGATTCATTATGGATGAGGACTCAGAGGTTTTCAGTCTGAGGAAAAAGGATCAGCTGAGGAACTGGCGAGGTAAGGTAGCTGTGGCTTGTTCTGCTTCTCTGATCTTCCAGCATTCACCCCAATAACTGGCTCCAGGTTTGTTTTTATTAATAAGACTCCTTAAGACTCATGCTACACAGGGCAAGTGAAAATGTGTGGAAGGGGCTGGGCACAAGTGAATTACATAGAAAAACCCACTGCCACATTGTAGCAGGTTAAAATGCAATACACATATGCAGACTAGACCAGGGTTATCAGGGAGATGCTGTTGATAGAGCTCCAAATAGTTATTTGTAGTTCAGAACAGTAATGGCTGCTGTACATACGCAATACACATGGAGTATTTGAATACACACCCATATCTATATAATTTTTGTATCCTTTGATCTCACGATTTTTGTAGCATCTAAACATGTGTCCCACAGGGCAAGTACTTGTGAAATAATATTTAAAAAGATAAACATAGAAGCATACCTACAGGACTCTGTTGAGAGCAGGTGAAGTAGGTAAAAATGAAAACCCACGTGGCAGGAACTGAGTTAAATTATCCATGTGCTAAAATCCAATGAGAGGCATTAGCCTTCAGAATAAGTGAACTGATGGGCAGGTGTAAAAGAAATGTTATCAATGGTGTGACAAGCACAAGCCATCTCACCCAACTTCCTCACGGGTGCATACACAAAAATAAAAATTAAAAAACAAATCTTTGTTTTTCTTTTTAAAAAGTAACTTGCAGATGAGTTTATCAAGTGCCACACACACACACACACACACACACACACACACTGCACAAGTGTATGTTCCAAATTATAAATGGTTCATCTAAGATGATGAGGTGAGGATATAAAATGGTTTTGCTTCCTAATTTTATTTTTTTCATTTATTCACTGTGCCATTGTGATAAATAAGTACCAGAAAATTGCAACCATTTGGAAGTTTCAAATTTTTAAATAAAACTTGAATTTTGAAAGGAAATAGACAATGGATTGCTTTTACAAGCTTGGTTTTTAACATGCTACCACAAGGAGTTCAGCTTTCTTCTTCGCTTCCTACAATCCAAGTGCAAAGCCCACAGGACACACAGCCCAGTGGCTGAGGTTGCTGGAAGGTGTGCATGTGTGTCCCTGATGCCAGACGTGAGGCCACTGCCAAGACTAGCGTGCAAGAGCCAGACACCCAGCTCCTTCCCGGCAGCTTCTGGGTAGGAATTAGCAGAGTGTCTGCTCTACTGCGTTCACAGCCTCCATTGCCCAAATATGACTGGTGGAACTTTCTGGAACTGGAGGCACCTCATGCTCCCTCTTTGGGTGTGTCACTTGCTTCCCGAACATCCCTGAACTTGACTCCCTGACTGACCACAAGTGGAAGCAGACACTTCTGCCTTGCTCACTCATTGTATTCTCTTGATTGTTCCGGTGAATGAGTGCAAAAAGTGCTATGTAAGCTGTGAGGAGCTAGCTGTCTGTGCAAAGGAGAACCCTTGCTTGGCGTAAGGAGGGTGTTCACCTAATTTGATTAGAAAACTATAGAGCTTCCAAAGGCTGAGATAATCACACGTCATTTAGTAAAAGAGGTTAAAGTGAGTGTCTCCCTCCCTTCCCCTCTTCGGGGTCTCTCCCAGACAGTGCAATACACCCAATAAATGTTTGAAATCACTAGACAAGGTCACAAAGCCCACGGGTAGTGATTACTGTAAACCCTGAGCTTCAGAACTGACAACAGGGTCTCCACAAAGACACACTAGAGACATGGGGTCAGGACATCTGTTCCTCCCAGAGAGATGAGCGAAGTTCAGGTTCCTCTTCCTTTCACATTACAAACGTGTGCAGTCCCCATTTCCTGGCTGAACGCTCTGGCTTCCCAGCTCTCAATCGGATGACTGAGCTGCAGGAGATGAAGATTTTACACATCTAGTTTCTTAAGTAAGTTTTAATGAATTGGTTTAGCTTTAGCAGAAAATTTATTTAAATGTATTTGCTTGAAGTAAATATTTAAATATCGTATTCATCAGGGAAGGAAGAGGCTTATTTAATTATGCCTGGTTGATTTACTTGGAGCGGCTCTGTCTCCCTCCCTTTAGGTTGATTAATCATCTTTTACAGTACACGATCTCCTGTCCTGGTGGGGCCGCATCAAAGTTAACCATGCCCAAACAATTTGCTAGGGTAGGCCAGGAAAATGAGCATTCAGCCACCAATAAGCTCAAAGTCTCTATTCAGTCACCAATATGCTGTGTATCATAATAGTACCGTAAATATTAGACAAGGTGTGCACCCCCTCAATGCTTCCTTGCATCTGATTTCTTCTTCAGGACACTTTCAGCTTGGTATCCCTCAGTGGCACCAAAACATGACTAATCCATCCGATAGTCCATCCTGAGTGTGGGGTGTAGCTGGAGTTTTTCTCAGGGTCCCGCCAAGCCCTGGAAGTCCAACAGCCCACTTATAAAATAAACACACAGACGCTTATATTATTTAAACTGTTTGGCCTAATGTCTCAGGCTTCTTGTTAACTACTCTTATGTCTTAAATTAACCCATTTCTATAAATCTATACCTTGCCACGTGGCTTGTGGCTTACCGGCATCTTTACATGCTGCTTGTCATGGCAGCGGCTGGCAGTCTCTCTCTGACTCAGCCTTCCACTTCCCAGAATTCTCTTCTCTCCTTGCCCCACCCATACTTCCTGCCTGGCTACTGGCCAACCAGTCTTTTATTTATACAGAGCGATATCCACAGCCGTGGGGATTTCACAGCTGGGTGCTGAAACACTAGAAAGCACCTGGCTGCTCTGAAAAGGAAAACAATTGCAACCCTAAGAACGTGTGCCTATTAAACCACAAGATTTTAATTCACACATAGACAATAAACAGGGAAAGTCCTGTGACAGTGCCATTTGAGCTCCCTTAGAAGAGATAAAGAGCCTCCATCTAGAGGGCAGAGTGACTCTGGGAGGAACGTCCATGAAGGTCGGCCATTCTCACCCTCTCATCTTGGCTCTAAGGGGTGATGCTGGGGTGATGGGTCCCCCAGATGTTTTGAGAGCTATGAACCAAAAGGAGCCTGAGTTCCTCTTTCCAAATGATTGACACCAAGTCCCTCACACTACCTTAGAGTGAGGAGGAAGAGTGAAGTCGGCCCCATATGATTATGAATTTTAGGTAGAGTCCTGTGCTCACGGCTGGTGTGGGGAGCCATGTCATAATATGTGGGATAAGCTGGAAATCTAAGAGTGGAGCTACCATGTGACCTAGCCATGCCATTCTTGGGTCCCAAGACATGGAGTTTTTCAGTATTCCACCTGGGAAAACCCATGAACTATGACATTGGACATCCCATGAGCCATCATCATCATCTTTCAAGTCTCTGATTAAGGCTGTCCACCCTTTCCCTGAAATGTGGGAGGCAAATGTGGTACATGTACACAATGGGGGGGTATTTACTTATTTATTTGCTTGTGTGTCTGTGTGGGGTATACACACCAAACACACATATCCTTACCTATGCCTATGACAGATAGGAGGCATCTTCCTCTCTCATGATCCACCTTATTATTGTTATTATTTTATAGACAATATCTTTCACTGAATTGGGAGCTCATTGATTGGCTAGACTAGCAAGGTCCTGGGAGTCTCCTGTCTCCAGCCTGCCCCCAGAGTTGGAGTTACAGGAGCATGCTGCGAAGACTGGCTTTTCTGTAGGTTCCAGTGATGGAGACTCGGATCCTTATCCTTATGCAACAAACACTTTATCCACTGAGGTTTAGTCAGCCATAAAGAAGAATAAAATTTCTTTGTTTGGGAGAAGACAAACGGGATTCATGGTTAAGCAAAATAATGCAGACTCAGAAAAACAAACAGTGCATGGCTTCCCTCTTGTGTAGCATCTAGGGAGGAATAAAGAAAAAGAGAAAGAAAGAGCATACAGGTGCCCAGGCACATCCCAGATGATGGAAAGATGTGAAAAGGAGAATGGAGTCACCCAGAGACGTTGGAGGAGTGGGAGCTAGCTTGATGGAAACAGTGGAGGAAATGCACCATGGCAAATTAGCTCAGTGAACCGGCTGCAGAACTTGGGCCGTCACATCATCAAAATGTCAACAGACCATGGGCAGTCAATAAACCAGCAGCAGAGAAGGAGGTAGGCCACCCTGTGCACAGGGCTGAGAATAGCTTTGCCTTTCAGAGCCCAGTTGTTACATTTTTAGTAAAGTCGTCTCTGCCATAGCAGCCAGTGTACTGCAAATGAGCCCACCCAAGAAACCAGAGACGTGGAACCATGAACCAAATTTCAGGGTCTTTGCATCAAAGAGTGCGGAGATGGGAAACACTAGAAATGGCCTGCCCACTCTTTCCTTAAGTGATCAATCTCGTCTGAGCTTTCCACTTTCCTTTTCTTGTGTTTGCATTTATTATTTTATAATATTTATTTTATTTTAAAAAATGGTTTAAGAGGTAAGGTGAAGAATAATTGGATATATTTATAGTGTAAAAGTATGGTGCTTTTGAAATATACATACTTTCTAAATTTGGCTAGCTAACATCTATGTACTAGCTCCCATATATATAATTAAGGATGGGGAAGAAAACTTAAAATCTGCTCTTATCAACTTTTTTCTTTGAATGATTTTTAAAATTTATTTTTTACTTTATATGTATGAGTGTTTGCCCATGTGTAGTGTACACATTTGTAACATGCATGCAGTATCTACAGGGGCCGGAAGAGGGCATCAGAGCTCCTGGAATTGGAGTTACAGACCATTGTGAGCTACATTATGGGTGCTGAGAACTGAACCTGAGTCTTCTGCAAGAGCAGTAAGTGCTAACTGCTGAGCCACCTCTCCAGCTCTCTTTGGAGATTAGTTTTATTTCTAAGTAAGTGTTTTATGTGCCTGTATGTGAGATGATGTCAGAGGAGTGGGAGCTAGCTTGATGGAAACAGTGGAGGAAATGCACCATGGGAAATTAGCTCAGTGAACCAGCTGCAGATGAGTGCAGTGCCTACAGAAGCCAGAAGAGGGCGTCAGATCCCCTGGGAGCTGGAGTTAACAGGTGTTTGTGAAGCCCTCCATGGGGTTCCTGGGAATGAATTAAAGTCCTCTGCAAGAGCAGCCAGTGTTTTTAACCACTGAACCATTACTCCAAGCTACTTATCAACTTTCTAGAGCACCGTACATCACCACTGGCTATAGACTTCACAACACATGACAGATCTGCTGAACTTATTCCTTTTATCTAACTGAGGCTTTGGGTTGTAGCTAGAGTTTTCCTGCCTTGCCCACAGTCAGGACAAATCTTTGTCACCCGCCAGTCCCACAGCCGCTCAGACCCAACCAAGTAAACACAGAGACTTATATTGCTTACAAACTGTATGGCCGTGGCAGGCTTCTTGCTAACTGTTCTTATAGCTTAAATTAATCCATTTCCATAAATCTATGCCTTGCCACGTGGCTGGTGGCTTACCGGCATCTTCACATGCTGCTGGTCATGGCGGTGGCTGCAGTGTCTCTCTGCCTCTGCCTTCTGCTTCCCAGAATTCTCCTCTCTCCTTGTCCCACCTACTTCCTGCCTGGCCACTGGCCAACCAGTGTTTTATTTATTGACCAATCAGAGCAATTTGACATATAGACCGTCCCACAGCATTGGGTTCTTGGACAAGCCTTTATGCCTCTCACCAAAGTAGTTTTTCTCCATGGGGCTCACCTTGGACAACTGACTAGTGAATGCAGAACTGTTTATTTTCTGGAGAAAATGCAGCTATCAGTTTCCATGACTCTGCTCTCAGTCAGCATACTGTCTTGTTCCACATATGCTTCTGTTTAAAATCTTACAGTTTACTACATGGTGTTGACTGACACCAGATGTATGACCAACAGCTATGACAACCTGAACCCAAATGAGGTATCTTTCTTCTAGCCAGAGGGCACAGCACTGTTTTCTTGTGCTGAACAGACCCTACCTGTCAAATCTATGTTAAAAAGTAAAATCATCTATAAAAATATAAAAATAGAGAGAAATTACACTAAGTACCTTGCAAAAAAATTAAAAAGACGTGTTCCATTGTGTGACCTGAAATAAAAGTATATGATGTCATTTTGTCCAACTTAGAGGGGAGTGTGCATGCCAGAGGAAAGTTTTTTTTTTTTATTGATCTGCTCATGTCACACACAAACCTCAAATCACCAGCAGCACCGGTTTTGAGAATCTTAATAGATGTTTTTCACAGTGACGAACACCTGAGGACAATGATATAAAAGAATAAAGTATATATTTTGGTTCATGATCTCAGGGATTTCAATTCCCAATCTCTGGACTCCATGGCTATGGGCCTGTGATAAGTAGAGCATCATGGTAGGGAGGACATTACAGAGCAGAGTATCACCTCATGGCAGCCAGAAAACGGAAAAAAAAGGAAGGAAAGGCCCAGCACGAGTTACAGCTCCAAGAAAGTGACCTGCCTCCTTCAATGAGACTCCACCCCCAAAAGTTTCAACCACCTCTCAACGCTATCAAATTATGAATCTGCCTGTGGATTAATTCCTTGATTAGGTCAGAGTGGTCAGGACTCTATAATCTCAGTGATAGATCCAGTAGCTAAGGACCAACCCCTGGGAAGGACACTTCATACTCAATCCGTAACAGGGCTATAAAGAAATTTTACCAAGTGGGTGAATCACAAATACAGAATCTAAATAACGAGACTCTTGGCCACGCAGAGTGGCCATGTTTCCATCACCCAATAATTCAGACCACATTTAAATAATTCATCATTCTGTATCATTCTCAGTCTTCGACTGAAAGAAATAACTGATTGGGATAGGCACACCCAGGAAAGCATGCGTGATGAATTTTAAACTAATTGACAGAGAAGATTCTAAATGGTTGGCACCCCAAGGAATGGTTGATACTAGAGCTGCGAAGCATGCTAATTAAAGTTATTTGATCATTGCGGAATCACAATGCACACACGTACCAAGTAAATATGTATGATTATTAGTTGGCAGTTAAAATAAAGCCAACTTTTGCAAAGGTTGTGTAATTCACTAAGAGAAAATGAACAAAAGGAACCATGGGTGAATGTGGGAAATGCAGAAAGTCAAGGTAAATGTAAAGAAAGAACCAGTGTGTGGGCTGAGGCACCTTTGCCTCTGCATCCCTCAGGAGTTACCTCACTGCCCCAATGTCAGGCTCTCTTCACATGCTTCGACACTCAAGTGAACCAAGAAGGTCTGTCTATGCAGAGCCGAAACCCCACTGGAGAAGAGTTTGTAAGAGGTCACCGTGCCAGGAGTGGTGCATGAACGTAAATGCCAGCCAGGAAAGGGTAGAAGGGGGACTTCAGCTCTCTCTTCTGCTCTTCCTTAAGTACATTGGACACATGTGATGCATTTCCTTGACTTTGGTGGCTAGGGATAATCTCCAGTTGTACAGCATTTGCTTAGCATCCATAAAACCCTCAATTTAACCTACAGAGGAAGGAAAGAAGAGAGGGAAAGAAAAGGGGAAGGAGATAGAAAGAGAGAAGAAGAAGAGAGGAAGGAAAAATTGAGGGAAGGAGGAAGAAGAAAAATTTATTTTTATTTTATTTTATGTGTATGAATGTTTTGCCTGCATGTATATCTGTGCACCATGTTCATACCTGTTGCTGGTCATGGAGCCAGAAAATGATGCCCTAGCCCCTGGAACTGGAGTTAGACCATTGTGAGCTTCCATGTGGGTCCTGGGAATCAAATCCAGGTCCTCCAGGAGAGCAGCAAGTGCTCTTAACTGCTTAATCATCTCCAGTCCCCCAAGACAAATCTTCATAAAGAGATTTATTTATTTTTATTGTGTGTATGCTGGTGTTTGCCTGCATGGATGTCGGTGCACCATGTGTCTACAGTGCCCGAGAAGGCTAGAGAGGACACCAGATCCCCTGGAACTGGAGTTGGAGACAGCTGTGGCCAGCTATGTGGTTTGCTGAGAATTCAACCGTGGTCCTCTGTAAGAGCAACACACGCTGTTAATCACTGAGCTATCTCTCTGGGCCAGGAAGGGTTTTCTCACGCTCACTGCATCTTCTATTTTCTCACGTTTAGCATGGAGATTCCTGGGCTGTTCACAAGGTTTCTAGTATCGTTGGAGGTGAGATGCATGGCACAGGGCCCTGTGTACAGTAAGCATCATTTTCCATTTCATGCTTACAATGATGCATGGCGGCAATAGCGGTTCAATTGTTAGGTGGCCCCTCTGACCCCGCCTGTGCTGGGCCTTTGAAGACTTTAACTCTCTAAGACATTTTTGGTTGATATAGACCCTGTTACTCGTTTAAAGCATCCTGCTTTGTAGAGCCACAGAACAGAGAAAAGGGACCTTTGAGAAGCCTGGCCTTGAAAGACAATTTCTGTATCAATTCAGACTCTTTTTCAATACGCCTATGTTTTTGCCGTCTCGTTGTAGAAAAGAGCGGCTGCTGACCTTCCTGTGGCACAGACACCTCTTGACCACAACCCAGTAGTGAAAAGAGCCTTTTAGCCATGGTTCTCGGCAACATAAACCAGACAGAAGCACTGCTTCAGGCATTTATGTCTCTCCTTTTTCTCACCAAAAGTCCCAAGTCATCTGTCAATTAAACCGGAAGGTGTTGTGCCCATTTGTATTTGAAGACTGCTATGAGCAGAGACTCAACAACCATTGAGCTACCGCGCACACACAATAGCCTTCTTGCTTCTTCTCTTGAGCACACAGCTGACCCGCACAGCAGGAACTTCCAGTTCCCAGTGAGCAAGGAGAGCAGGGAAGATGGGCATGAGGTCCAGACCTGGCCCATGGAAGCCCCGCAAGTGTTATCAATGCTGTGGCCTTGAAGCCTTGAAGGATGGTCGTGTTTTATGGTAGTTGTGATGGGAGAAGAGGCTTGGGCCCAGGATCATGACTTGATGAACCATTCACCCAAGCAACACTAGAATGACCTTCCTATTGGGGTTTATTTATCATGTTGTTGTTGTTTCCTACATGGGAGCATAGAACAGCATTTAGCAATACAACTGGATTGCTTTGGCCCACATACCTCAGATCTTCATCTGCCGGTTCCAGCAGTTGCTCTGACATGTTTGTAGATACTACAGATGTTAGACTTATTTCTGGGATCAATCCAGCGGTTCCAGTAATGGTGGAAGTATATTCCTCCTCATTTGGCTGAGTTTCTGTTGAAATCACAGTACATTGGACTTCACATTTAAAATCACACACTCGCTACCCTGTTTGTTTCCAATGAAGAGGACGCCTCCATCCCCTCTCCATTGCATGAAAGCTTCCCCAAGCTCAATGTCATGGCTGGCTACTTATTTCTAAAAGGCCAACAGTCAATACAGTGGGAAGAATATGAAAAAGCAAAGTGTCAAGTGCAAGGCAGCTTGGGTTCATTGGGGATGTGCACCTGCACTAGACCTGGAGTGAGGAGCTGGCCTCACCTCTGACTATGGACTCTGCCCCTCTGCACTTGCTCCCGCTCTCCTCATTCATAGGTGAACATCCTACAAAGCCCGAATCCATTGTCGTGACGGTGCTCCAGATGGTCTCATCTGTTTAAATGTCTGCTTTGCATTGACGAGAGAAACGCAATCCAGCATCTCTTATGAGGAACAAGAAGTTTGGAGGGACCATGTTGTGTATTCATAGCAAGGCTGCTGTGGCTCTGGGTGAATAGCAAGTAACATCAAAGAGACAAAAAAGGGGGGGAGACAGACAGGAGGAGGGAGAAGAGGATGGAGGGAAGACAGGAACAAAGGAAGATGGGATAGAGGGAAGGGTAGACAGCAGGAAGAGGAGAGAGATGGAGAGAGGGACAGAGGAGGGGAGGGAAGGGGAACAAATACCTGAAAGAAAAAAATCAACGAAGTTGTCAGCAACCTCCAGATGCCCCCGAGTAGTCAATTAGCAAATGTGTTTGCTTCTTTTTAACATATGGGAAAAGAAGCCTCCTATATAATTATTCACATAAAAGTGGACCTGAGGCATGGGGATGTGTGGTCAGAAAACAAAAATGTGGACTTACGTCACATAACTTTTTTTTTTTTTTTTTTTTTTTTTGGTTTTTCGAGACAGGGTTTCTCTGTGTAGCTTTGCGCCTTTCCTGGAGCTCACTTGGTAGCCCAGGCTGGCCTCGAACTCACAGCGATCCGCCTGGCTCTGCCTCCCGAGTGCTGGGATTAAAGGCGTGCGCCACCATCGCCCGGCTTCGTCACATAACTTTTAAAAGAATGCACAAGTACTCCCTTTTAAAAGATTTATTTTTATTTTGCATGCATACGTGTTTGCCTGCATGTATGTCTGTGTACCACATGTGTGCATTGCTGGCGCATGCCAGAGGAGGGTGTTGCATTCCCTGGGACTGGAGCTACAGAAGTGGTGAGGCATCTATGGATAAGCTGAAATGCTTCTCCTCCAATAGAAATAAGGGAAGTGGTGCTGCCAGACTTCAATGAGGTCTTTTGCTAAACAACGTAAAGTCAAAAAGACGTGAAAACTCAGGACACCACTTCAAGTGGCTGAGTTGGGAGAGGACTGAAGGAACCAAGGGCACCAAGCATGTGCCCCTCTACAGATGCTCTGGAGGAGAGGAAGCAGGTCTTCAGAGAGGAGAGAGCTTGTGGCTTGTGGGCAGCTGCCAGAGTCTGAAGATCTGGACAGAGCAGATTTTTCATGAAGTGTGGGCTGTTAGTGTGGACCTCCCAGTCCTGGGGAAGGGGTCCTCATGGGGTCTCCATACTATCTCGTGTTACGGTTTGAGTGTGAAATGCCCCCACAGGCTCATGCATTGAACACTCAGCCCTCTGCTGGTAGTGCTATTGGAGGGGGCTGTGGAAAGGTTAGGACCTGGGAGGTAGCCACAAACACATGATTATAGGGGAGGCACTTGACCTCCACATCATGGCTTTAGTTCCAGCCCCTCCTCTCTGACTCCTGGTCCTCTGAGATGTAAGCAAGCCATACTGCAAGCTCCTGGCTGCTATGAACAGTGCCACCTCCATCATGCTTCCCCCTCCACGCTATATAGACTGTAGCCCCCAAGACTGTACGCCAACAGAAAACTGTCCTTTCTTCATTTGCTTCCTGTCTAGCATTTAGTCATAAAGATGAGAATTACTGCAATGTCTAATGATACAATTGCCACTTCCACCCAATGGGCAAGACCTCTGAATCCTTTTTCTAATTTCTCTGTCTTACACCCCCAAGCAGGTGAGGCTATAGGGCACACCAGGAGCATGGTTACAGGTATGGGATGTTAAGTGTGCAAAGAGGGGATGTAGAAGAGTACATAGGATTGAACCCAATTCTCAGTGGAGTTCCACTAGCCATCTTGGTGTAGGAAGGTTTTCCTGGGATATTCCTGGCGAACTGTGTCAACTCACTCAAAGGTATAGATAGGATCGGGAGTGTTTCCTAATGCACACTCGTCCTACAGTGGAGTTCTATGAGGGTTGTGTAGAATAAAAATAAAAACAGGCTTGAAATGAGCAGAGAGAAAAAAAACCTTGCATGTGGATAGTCTTCCAGCTATCAGAGATGAAAATATAAATACAGAATTTGTCAATAGTGCAGCAAGCAGAAGGACTTGGTGCCAAGCCTGAGGTTGGTCCCTGGGACCCACATGGTAGAAGGACAGAAGTGGACATCACAAGTTGTCTTCTGACAGACAGACACACAATTATTATTATTATTATTATTATTATTATTATTATTATTATTATATACATAGATATGTACCCACATATAATTGGTTTGAGTACTGCTTAGCATGCTCTGGGCTCTGGGTTCAATCCCTAGCATTATACACATAAATCAATCAATCAATAAATAAATAAATAAATAAAATCAGTGGAAGATTTGGTTATTGTTAAATCACAATCAAAACAGAGTTTGCCATAACCTACTGTTATGAGCTGAATGAGTGTCTGCATTTTCCCACAACCTGAATGTCAAAGGTCTTACTCATAGCATGAATATATTTGGAGATGGATACTCAGGGGAAGTAACTAATAGACACACTGATAAAGAAGTAGAGAACACATTCATGTGTGTATATGTACATGCAAGTTTGAAGTGTATTTTCCCTGTCTTTGATAAGAATGGTGTGACTTTCCTAAGGTTCAGAGTTTATGAAATATGACAGCAATGTATTTATCCTTAAACACTCAAACAATCTACACTATACTAAAGTATAACATTCTGTACTCCGACTATGGAGACTTACGGTAAAACTAGGCTTGGTGACCACAGTGTGATCCCAGAGCCAGGGAGGTGGGAAGAGGAGCAAACCTTCAGGTCTCTGGCCAACCAGTCTACCCCGATTGGTGAGTCCCAAGCCAATGAGAGACCCTGTCTCAAAAATCAAGGTGGATGCAGGGTGGGGGGAGGGCAGAGCTAAGGAGATGACCTAAGACTGGAGTTTGGTTTCCTGCACCAACATGTCAGCCCACAACTGTCTATAACTCCAGCTCCAGAGGATCTGATGCCCTCTTCTGCAGGCACCTGCACTGACATGCAAATATTCACTCAACCATGTATAAATAATAAAATAAATAAATAAATCTTAAAAAAACAATAATGTAGGTGTCTCCTGAGACTACAGTCAAGATTAACTTCTAGCCTTCATACATACACACATGTAAATACATTTTTATAAACGTGTACACACACATTCACTTGCAGCACAGGTACACACATTGTGTGCACACACATCTAGGCATTTACGAAGTGGCATGTTTCTATTGGTCTCCCTTGTGACTGCTTCCTAACTAGTCTAGTAACAAAGCAATCCTGACAATCAACATGGACCCACCTTGGCCAAATGTGCTTTTTTTCTCTATTGTAACTGCCACACATACCCGGGTATTTCGTTTGCTAGGTAAGCAGGCTCCGTTCTCACTAAACAGGATCTGAAAATTCAACATTGCTCATACATCAGTGCTGAGAAATGTACAAGCACAATTTAAGCTTTTGTCAAGCCTGGCTACATTTTCGCAATAAAGTTTCAAATCAAGGACTGGGTGTCTTCAGCAGTAACCTCTTTCAAGTTTGACTAGCACCAGGAGTTTTGAGGGCAATTCTTTAAAAAACATTTTTATTCTTCTGTGTTTGTTTATACCTTTTTTTAAAAAAAAGTCAAATATCACCCATTGCACTCACATTCATCTCTGCTTTCTGACCAGGCCACTTAATTATCAGAAGCATTGACAGAAAAGCTCCCTCTTTTCGACACGGAGGCAGACACCTTGGCGGAGCCAGCATGTCTCTGGAAAGCCTTCCACTGGGGCATTAATTGCTATTCAGAGCTAAATCCTTAGTGCCTGGAGATTTTTGTCTTCCTGGAGGCTTGCCTGTCATCGTGACTGGATTAGCTGGCTATTCAACTGAGTTCCCTCCAGCATGCCTGCCCTCTGAAGACATCACACTGGAAACCTGAGAGATAAGACGGCAGGGGGATTTCTGTAAGTATAAATAGGCATGAGCAGATGGCAGACTTCCTCCTGACAGACCAGTATGGTGGTCAGTTAATCTGCAAGTGCCCCTAATGCCCCTTTTTGCTGGACACTGTGAGAATGCTAACAAGGTGCCAGGTGCCTGGGAGAAGAGGAGTTTTAGAGTTTAGAGTTAAGCTGCTAAGTTTATTTTAAGTTGTTTTTTTTTTCTACTTTTTTTTACATTTTAAAGTGTTTTTAATTTAAAGATTTGTTTGTGAGTATGTGTTCTCTGTGTATGTGTGTGTACAAGAGAGAACGAGAGAGAGAGAGAGAGAGAGAGAGAGAGAGAGAGAGAGAGAGAGAGAGAGAGAGAGAGAGAGAAATACATACTCAAGCGCAGGTGCATTTAGAGGCCAGACCAGATTTTAAACCATCTGATGTGGGTGCAGGGAACTGAACTCTGATCCTCTGCAAGAGCAGCCAGTGCTCTTGACCACTGAGCCCTCTCTCCAGCCTCTTATTTTGCCTTTTGGGCTTTTTGTTGTTTTATTTTGTTTTGTTTAGTGAGTGTATTGCTTCTCGGCCTTTTGGCTAAGATCAAGTGTTTAGTGAGTGTAGATTATGACATTTTCATACATATTTTGGTTGATCACCTCACCACCACCCGTTCCTCTCTCCCATCTCCCGACCCTGCTTCACGGCCTGTTCCCTTCCATCCCCAGCACTGTCCTTTCCACTTCCACACAACATGCGTCCTGTTACTTCCAGCCTCCTTCCTTAAAGCCCTTTTTTCCCCTCCTCTCAGGGATCCACCTCAAATTTCCTGGTCTCAGCCCTCACCTCTCACACGTTAATGCACAAGATAAAAATTAGAAGCTGGTATCTCCACTCAAGCGAGCCTGTCTGAGAATAAACACTATGTTTTCTGCTTTGTGTCGGGCAAAGTCAGATTAGCAAAACCATGAACTCTAAGGACGGGAAGGGAAGGGAAAACACATTCAAGAGGATGGGGGGCGATTGTGAGTTTTCTGTTTGTTTGTTTTCTCTCTCTTTCCTGCCTTTACCAACTGTCAAATGATGTTTGATAGACTAAACTAGAACAAAGCCCAAAGTAATCCGTGTTATTCTGGGTGCCTTGGCTCAGGTAGGTAGGACAAACACCCAACCAGTAGAGCTCTTCCAGTGAAAGGACATCAATCATTCCTTTGGCAGAGGCAGGCTTTGGAAGCGGGTGGTTCTGTGACATTCGTGATGCCTCATGGGAATCTGTGTGTCTATCTTTCTTCCTCATCCCTCCTGTGTTTACTTTTGCTCCTCTTGGCTGTCATCTCTTGGTCACAAGACAGCTGGACCACCTCCAGGTCTTACATCTGTGTCCTACGCAGGAAGGAAGCACATGACAAAATGGCTTTCATCTTGAGGGTCCCCCAGAAAATACCCACCTTTAGTACATGAAGGACAAGAAGAGATCCAATCAGAATCTGTGGCTAGACAGGCTGCAGCCCAATTTCCCTCCCTTCCTCCCTTCATTCCTTCCTTCTTCCTTCCCTTCCTTTTTTCCTTCTATCATTCCCTCCATCATCCCTCCCTCCACCCCTTCCTTCCTTCTCCCTCCTCTCTCCCATCTCTCAGTCTTCCACATGACCTTTATTTGTTTTCTCTTATTTTGTAGATTACCCTCTAAACACACAAAGATTTGGATAAACCAAGCAGTTCTTTCAAAGTAATACTGGTCCGTGTGGAGCCAAGCCTGGAGGCACATGCCCAGAACCCAGCAATTAGTATTTAAGGCAGGAGGATCCTGAGTTGGAGGTCAGTCAGAGAGACCCTGTCTCAAAATTAACTGGTTACTTAAAAGCTCTATTTACTGAAGGCTATGTTTTAAGATACTAGGTCTATTCTGGTTGGTGACTTGTTCCTGGTCTCCAGACAAGTGTCAGACTGGAGACATAGACCCAAGAGTCACCAGAACACAGACAGCAGTTGAACATCAAGAGTGGGTGTGTGAGCAGAAGAGGACAGCCAGCTGAAGTACTGAACATTCTAGCTATCTGCCGTGGAGCTGGATCAGGGAAGAGAATTACACAAGAGCCAGAAGAAAATAGACAGGGTTATCGGTGGTCTTAGCACCTTAGAAATTGGCATTAAATAGAGCATCACTGGGCACAACACCTTCTGTTATCAAGATAAAGTTTCCCCTAAATCACTCATCCCAAAGTAGCCTGAGAACAGCAGCATCCCACTAGGTCCTTGGCCTCTGGTCCCCCGCACTAACTCAGCTGAGAGAATACAAGGCTACCTAATAAGTGAATGATTCCAAGGCTAGGGTAAAAATTAAGTCTGAAGGTATGCTGGTGACTTTTCTTGTTACTCTGCCATCAAATATCCGATCAACAAAACGTACGTGGAAGACATCTTTGAGTTCAGAGGGTAAGAAGGGATGTGATCCATGGTGACCAGTAGACTGAGGCAGATGGCCTCATTGCACACCCAGTCTAGGAAACAGAGATGAATGCTGGTAGGCTCTTGTGGAATGGTACCATCCACATTCCTTCCACCTCAGTTAAACCTTTCTGGGAAGGAGATTCAAAGGTGTGTCTCCTAGGCGATTCTAAATCAGATAAGGCTGACAAGATGCGGCTGCCAAAAACCAAGACCATTATGTAAATATCAAAAATCATAGTAAAAGATTATTTGAATACATTTAATTTATGAAGGGTATTGAGCTATTCCATTAGGGGATAAAATATGATTCATCAGGGAGACTCAAATAAGTATTTAATTTAAATAAATATGTATTTGTGAGAGCATACATGCATGAGGAAACTTCTCTATTAATTATATGTCTCTCTGTGTGTTAGGAAATGAACATCAATCATATAATTTTTATGTATTCTGTCTGGCATTTAGGGTCTATTACATAAGTAGAAAAGAAAATCCATTTAAATGTCTTTTAATTTATCTAAGGAAATTTAATTAATTTGGTACTGAATGCTCAATGGCTGGACATTTTTTAAGCCTCTGTGCACATACAGACTAAGCCATGCACAATCTACTGTGGGTATTTCTCTTTCCACACTCCTGAAACCTTTTGGGGGAAAAATAATCACTAATTCAAGCCACCATATGGCTATATGTCTTGTGTGTGAAAATTAGAGTTAATTGTAAAGTATTTCCCCCCAGAGATCCTGGATTAATAGAAACTCAGTTTGAGCAGAGTCAAGCATGAGTAGGGATTGTTGATTTGATCTGACAGTACACATGGACCAGGCTGGGCTCAGCAGAGCTGTCAGTTGATTGAGCACTGAGGCAGGAAGGTGAGGACGAAGGGCCGGGATAGGATGTCACTGGCCCGGAAGAGTGCAAACTGAGGTGTAAGCAGCAGACTCACAGGGAATGCTCTTCTGGGTATCTCAGAGAGCAGAGGAATATGCAAGTTGCCTAGAAAAAAAAAGTGTGAGTCACCATGAATCAGTCACACCGAACTTGCTCCTTGGGAAGAGAAGGCTCCCTCAAAGAACGGCTACTGAGTGACTTGTAGTGGGTGTCTCAACCGGGACCTTGGTGAAATCAGGGACAGCAAGCATGTAAAAAGACCGTAGCAAGGCCTTGTAGGTGATGGTAAAAGCACCCACTTCTCACATTTTTTTGTTGGAAATGGCATTTAGCGAGTATGGGATTCTCCTGAGCTCACTTGCTGGCTAAGCTCGGACTTCCTGGACTGGTCAGCTTGATGCCACTCTCCTGTGTTCACGGTAATACTAAGAGAAAAAAAAGTGGGAGCTTTGGTCCCCAGGAATAGCAGACACAAGAGTCAAAAGGTCGAAGGCTGGTGAGAGATTCACTACAACAGAGCCCTCATCTCTAAGTAGTGACCGTTAATAAAATATGCTAACCCAAAGACTCAACCTGCTGTGGCCCCTCGCCTAAAAATCAGATCGTGAACAGGGGAACTTGTTCACCCAGTAAGTTACCTTCTAAGAGTGTGTTTCCCCTTGGTATCTACCATTTCATAGTAACGATTATATTCCTGTCACTCTGCCTTTGTTGGTGCTACGGTTGTAACGTGCATGTGATTGGTCAGTGATACAAAAGACATCTTACTTAATCCGTCTATTTTGGGTTCAGAAGGCTGCCTGTATGTTTAATACCCCTCAGTAGCAGATGTTACTTGACTCCCTGACGGAGTTTGATAGTGAGAAAGCCTCAAGAAACACATCTCGTGACAAAAACAAAGTCTGTCTTTTCATCCAGTTTGATTAAATGAAATCCCCACCCCGCTGCTTTGTTATAAAGGTTTATATGGGGAGTGGTTTTTTTTTTTTTCTTTTAGGTTTGGTTCAAAATACAAGGTGACAGCCATGCTCAAACTCCACAGTTGCTCTGAGGACTCTGTACTAGGCTCACCCAAGCAGAACCAAAGGGAGGTAGTTACGAAGGATGGGGAGAGGTTTAATACAGGCATTAAAACAAGGGAACTTCCCTGCAAGGTATAATAAAGCAAGGTGAGCAAGCCATGGGGAACAAGCCAATAAGCATCTTCCTCTACTGTCTCTGTGAGGCAGACATTTCTAAAGAACGCAAGGATCAGAAAGGGTGTTGCCAACAAGACCAAGCGAAGCGTTCTCCTGCTTTGCCAGTTCCAAGGGAGCTGCTGCATCGCCCTGGTAATACCCCTGCTGGGCCCTGGGACTGTTGGCAACAGGGATCATTAGCCAGGGCTAAGGACCAGAGGATTCCAAGAACCCGTGGGATCAAATGATGAACAAAAAGGCATTGAACACCCAACCAAGCTCCTTTGACAAGGCTTCAAGTTCACACACAGGTGAAGAAGGCCAGACCAGAAATTCAAATACAGGCTCCTGATGGTCACACACTCAAGCTGTGGTCCACCCAGCCCCAACAGGTTGTGCCCACTCACAAACAAGCCTTCTAATTATAAGATATGGATAGTCTACATTTTCTTGTGAAAATATCCAGGTTTTCTTTTTGTTTGTTTGTTTGTTTGTATTCCACTTAGGCAACTACAGATTAGAAAATTTAGTGTGAACTGAGAAAATAAGACAGTAGGTTGATTCAGGCTGTTAACCACTATTTTGTTGTTATGGTTGTTTTTTGTTTGTTTGTTTGTTTGTTTTTTGTTTTTTTGTTTTTTTACCTCTGCAGGGTATCATAGCAGGTGATATTTGTGTAAGACTTGGGATTTGGAAATGTTGCATTTACAGCATCGGTGGGTGGTAAGAAGCATGTGTGGGGTATCATAATGTTCCTTGTTCTAGAAATCTCTGTGGTTTAATACAGGCATTAAAACAAGGGAACTTCCCTGCAAGTATAATAAAGCAAGGTGAGCAAGCCATGGGGAACAAGCCAATAAGCATCTTCCTCTACTGTCTCTGCCTCTAGTTCCTGCCTCTAGTTCCTGACTTGGCTTCCTTTAATGATGAGCTACAACCCATCAGCCAAATAAACCCTTCCTTCTCCAACCTGGTCTTGGTCAGCGTTTTTCACTGCAGTAGAAAAAACATATCAAGTCATCTCTCTGATGCACAATACATTTCTTTCCTTTAAAAAAAAAATGTGTATGAGTGAGTGTTTTATCTGTGTGTATGTATGTATACCACTCATGTGAAGTCTCTGGAGGGAACAGAAGGGGGCGTCATATCCCCTGAAACTGAAGTTACAGGTGGTTTGAGCCATCATGTGGGTGCTACGAATCAAACCTGGGTCTTCTGGAAGAGCAGCCAGTGCTCTTAATCCTTAAGGCCTCCCTCCAGCCCCCATGATGCATTTCTTTACATGGATGTTCTGCTGTTCCTGTGCCCTGGTTTGTGTCCATGTGATAAGTGTGTGTTATCATACATTTAGTCTTTACATTTAAATACAATCCTGGAAAGAAAAATCCAATTTAGAAAGTAACAGCTGTGACTCCATGGCATTGAGGGCAGTTACATTTCTTGGTAAAAGCAGAAGGAGCTTGCAGAGTATTCCTGAACACACACCTGGGCATTCAGATACAGATCTGCCCAAGACACAGGTTGACAACATGGCTGCAGCATCTCTCACACAATAGTGTGAAAGTTGTTTAGAGACATATTTAATGCAGGCATTTCCATGGCTTTACTACATTCCCGAGCCCCCGGGGGATGCTGGTTTGAGGGGTTTCTAATTTGGCGACATCCACCAGGTAGCACTTCCTACATCAAGACACATTAGCATAAGCACATGCCTCATACATACACTTGCAAAAATAAATAAGTAAAGCAAAATTAAAAGTTATATTTCCCACAGAGCTTCAATCAGAGAAACTGAGAATCTGTCTGAGAGACCTGTCTCAGCAGCCACCAAGTTCCCTCAGTGACACTTGGCCCTGTACGAGTGAGAGCCCCTGGCCACTTCAGCTACATTGTAATTTGCTTTCAATTTTAAGCCCTTGCATGAGATCTCCATAGAGGCTAGTAGAAGTCTATAAGCTGGATTACTTTTATACCTGCATACTCCCATTTGCAAGCAGCCCCCACTCTTCATTAAGAGAAAAGCTGATTGGGAGTATCCGAAATGCTGCTGTGAATCTCTGGACTCTCTCAGGCCCTGAAGTTCAACTACAGATCAGTGTAGTGCGACACTTCATATCTAATTACGTAATTAAAAACCAGTTGAAAACTTGTGAGGTTAAAGGATCAGGAGTCCTTCGGAAAGTGAACTTTTTTTTAAATTTTATTTTTATCTGTGTATCTCTGTGTGAGTACTGGTGTCTTCAGATGCCAGAATAGGGTGCTGGAGTCCATGGAACTAGAGTTACAGGCAGTTGTGACCTGCAGATGTAGGTGCTGGGATCCAAATTCAAGAACTCTGGAAGAGCAGTAAGAAAAAGAGGAGGAAGAGGAAACTGTGGTCAAGATGTAATGTATGAGGGAAGACTAAGAGGAGGAGGAGAAGAGGAGGAAGAGGAAGAGGGAAGAAGGAGAAGAAGAAGAAGAAGAGGAAGAGGAAGAGGATGAAGAAGAGGAAGAGGAAGGAGAAGAAGAAGGCCTCACAACTACTGATGTCTACTTGGACAGTAGGGCAAAGATGTTAAATTTCTTGTTTTATCATTTATATATGTTACTTATTTGATTCTATTAAGTATTTCATAGTAAATGAAAATATAAGTTAAAAAATAAATTCTGCCAAGCCAGCTCTCCAACCCTAAAAAAAATGAACTTCTAATAAGGACTTTTCATAGTGAATTTTTCATCAGCTCTTCCTGAAAGATCCCACTGGGAACACATGCCTTGAAAACGTCCATCTTCCTGCTGGTGGTAGGAATGAGTGTGGCTTGGCCACAGGTAGGTTGCCCATGCCCATTGGATGACCCCATACCCAGGAGCATATGGGTCACACTACTTGGGCTCAGTGAGTTAAATAAAACAAGACAGGAAGTTGGGAGGGAAAAGTGTTGGGGAGACCCTAGGGAGACGGAAAGTGGATAGGGAGAGAGGATATGATCAAGGTATGTTATATGCATGTATGAACTTCTCAAAGAATAAATTAGAAATGTTCTTTTCAAACAGAGAATGAGCGGAAGTGCGTCTATACTCAGCACAAACAGTACAAGGAGGACACACTCCACTCCTGAGGGACACAATTCTCTCCAGAACACAGGCTTACAGCAGTGTGACAAAGTCAGTCCATAGTGGTTTCAGAGCTTGACAGAACAGATGGTCACGACTTGAACAACATAAAAACTTTAAAAATCCTCAGTGTTTCTTAAGTACCATGTAAAACAAACATCAATACAAATTCATTTGGTTCCTTTAACTCTTGAAGTCCGGTGGGAAAGGTGTGGACTGGAAATGACAGTGACGGAAAATCCAGGTTCCTGTTGACCTTAGTGCTGTGATGCATAACCAGAGCTTGAAGCATCTGCATCCTATGATCCTCCCTAAACATCAGCTGGAACTTTCAAAGTGACTGTGAGCTACAGCCAACCCCACCAGCCTATGGTTTGGCTCCTTCCCAGGCAGCTTTGGGTTCAACTGGAGTTTTAAATACAATGACCAGTGGTTCGGGGAGAGAGCTCAGACCACCCAGGACCCACACTAAAATGTTGGCCAGGATGGCATGTACCATTAATCCTCAGTGGGGGAAGAAACAGTTGGAGCCCCATAGTTGATCCCTGGGGCCCGCTGGCAGCCACTCCTGCTGGAAAAAAAAAAGTGAGTTCTAAGTTCATAGAGAACCTGTCTCCAAAAACAAGGTGGAGAGCTGCAAAGAAAGGTATATAAAGTTGACCTCTAACCTCTACATGCTCCCCCTCCCCCTCCACACACACATGAATACACACATACTGGTGAATGGCTCAGTTCACTTTTAGAATGACACTTGTCACTGAGCAAGCTTGCACATCCACATGGCTCAACTCTGATAGTCTTGGCTCCAAAAGTGACAATGAGCTATGAACAGAAAGCAGTGATTTTGTATTTATATCCATCTCACCATATAGTCTCCACCTCCCATTAGCATATCTTAATTCAAAGTCAATAAGTGATAACTATCCTGATGGCAGAAGCTGCAGAAACGTGTGCTGTGCAAATACATGCATTTCCATGTCCAGCTTCAGGTGGTGAAACGTCCGTGCTGGCAGCTGGGATGAGAATAAAAGAGACATGGAGGAGAAATCTGTACTCTAGGCTGTGTCCCAGAGAAGTTGGTGAAAGGGTAGCACATGCTTGGCAGACATTAAGCGCAGAGTACAGATTACACGCATATCCATTTAACAACTGTTACAGGTGGGGTTTCCTACCATCGGGTGGACTTGTTTTCTGGGTCATTTCACGGTGACTTCATTTGTAGTCACTTCTGCAAACATTCCCAGGGCAGCTCTGCTAGATTTAGACAACGAAGAATAATAAGCCTTTTGAAGGCTGTTTTTTTTTTTTTTTTTAAAATAGAAGCAGCTTTGACAATGACTTCCCCGAAGAGAAAATTATCTCTAGGTGCAGGCTGTCTCCACTACCTGGGGACAGTCATGGGTAACAACCTGATATTGGGAGGGACAGCCACCACGGCAGCTCATTCCTCGTGCCCGCCTCTGTTGAACAGAGCTAGAAGATGATCCTCAAACCAATTTAGAAGTCTATGGGTTTTAATAAGACACGCGTCATGGTTCGGCCATGAATTCTTCACGCCTTGCTGCATATCTACTGTATACTGGTTACTGTGCAGACCAACTGCCATGCATCAGGGAGGGACATCCTGGGACATCCTAATCCACACAGGGAAGTCAGACTGAAGAACCAAGGACGGTGACAGCCCCGCCGCCTGTGTCTGGTCTTCACAGCTGGGGGAGCTGGCAGAAACTGTCCCTACTCACCTGTGCACCCACTCACCAGGCTGGCAGGCATCCCGGGCCCTCGGGATGTTCACTTTCTCTCTGGTGTCTTCTATCTTCCTCAAGAAAGGGACTCCAGTTGCAGTCTGAGGAAGGAAGGAATAGGCTTAATCAGATTAAGGGGAGCAGGGGGTGCCTTCCTGAGGAGGGGGGCATACCCATGACGGTTGGTTTGAGCATCGATTTGACAGGATTAAGGGATGCCCAGGTAGCTCATAATTCAGTAATCGTTCATGCTCAGCAGGACTGAACCTGATCCTCTGCTGGAAAGGAAATATGTGTGGTTTGGAATTTGATTAGAATGACTGAGCTGCCCCCAGGAGAATCTAGGGGGAGTGTACTTGTGACTTACTGGAGAGATTTACCCTCTATGAAGATGGACACTATCTATCCAGCTAGCTGGGCCAGGATGGATATAACTATAAAGTAGAGGCAAGAGGTTATTCCTTCCCTTCCAGGGTGAGCCCACCTTATCCTCTTGCCTTAGGCATCTGGGTTCTTTTGCTTTGGGACTCTGGGGTTGTGTTCTAGTCTGCTTTTTCTACTATGATAAAATACCACGAGCAAAACCAACTTAGAAAGGAAAGGGTTTATTTGGCTGACAGCTCGCAGTCTATGATCGAGGGAAGTCAGGGCAGGAACATTGTGATGCACAAGTCATAGAGGAATGCTGCTTACTGGCTTGCTCCCATGGCTTGCTCAACCTGCTTTCTTATAGCACCCAGGACCACCTGCCCAGAGATGGCACCACCTACCATGGGCTGAGCTTTCTCATATTCATCAGTAATCAAGAAAATGCCCCCCCCCCAGATGTAACCACAGGCCAATCTGATCAAGGCACTTCATCAGTTGAGATTCCCTCTTTCAAGCTGACTCTGAGTTTGTGTCATTGACAACGGAAGCTGATTATGATGCTCCAGGAGCCCACCCCCCTCCAGGCTGTCAGACCTTCAGTCTTGACCTGAGAGGTGCACCATCTGCCTCCTGGGCATTGAGGACTTGGGACGTCCCTGTTCTCCAGCAGGCAGATGGCCTATTAGAGATTTCTCAGCTTCCATGTTTGATTCACCAATTCTCTTAACACGTGTTCACATTTATCTCTGATCATATCTCTGATGAGTTCTGTCTCTGGAGAGATATTTGTGTAAGGTAAGGTCTCCAGGGCCTCTGGGCAAGAGTGACCAGGTAGCTTTACCATGGAGCGAACGGACCTTGAGGGATGAGCTTCACACAGATGTCTCTCCAAACCCCTGTGCAATTTTACATTTGAAGCCGCACATTCATTTCTTACAAGGTTCTCTGATGTAAATTCTTGAGAGGTCACAAAATCTGGACCCACTCTGAAAGTACCAAGGGAAACTGAGATATCAGATGACACCCTTGACCGTCATGGGCCTCACCTGAGTGACTAGCTTAAGTCCAAAACCCAGAGATAGGGTACTATCCAGGGGGCTAGGAACAGCGAAGATGGGATGCACAAAGACACAGTCCCATGTGCATTTCTCTAAATCCCTTCCATTCCACTCCCCCAGTTCAGGGACAGCTGTTTTGGACAACAGAGTTGGGAGGAACATGTGTATGTTGGGGACTTTCATCTGAATGGCCCTGGGGGCCTAATTAGATAATATTGAAGTTGAACTGTACCTGTTCCCTCACAGGAAGCCCAACCCTAACCCTCCCCCCAAACACACAGAAAATGCAACACACACACACACACACACACACACACACACACACACACAGAATCCAAGACATCTGGCTGCTTCTGTCCTCCATACATCTGGCCACTTCTGATTGTGAAAAACAGCATCCATATTCTCAAAGCCTAGACAAACTGACTAGAAATTCTCCCTGCCCCTGTTCATGCTGTTTTCTCCTCTGGTGTGCCTTCTTCCATCACGATGCTCTTCCCTCCCACTAAAGTCACATGTCACTCGCAGTATGGAGTTGCCCAGTGGTAACAGTTTAAAACCTACCTCTCTCTTTCTGACACAATATAACAGAATATATCCTGAAATGTATTGAACTGCCTACATAGCGAACAGAACAAACAGAAATATACACACACATAATATACACCATTAAGGGGGGTTTATTTGATTGGATTTGCCTAAGAGGGTCTGAACAGCACCACAATGGCTATGTGCATTTTAGGAAGGAAGGGATCCAGGTTCCCAGTCCAGGAAGCGGGATGTCCCAGCAATCTCATAACCCAATGTGGGAAGCTTGGAAAGTCCCTAGAGAGCTGCTGGTATTGAGCTCACATTCAAAGGTCAAAAGCCAAAGAAGCTGGAGTCTGACGTCCACAGACGGTGGTGACAGTAACTGACACACTCACTCAGGAGAGGGGCTCCCATAGAGCTCAGTTCCTTCCCGTCTTCCTTTCATCTGGGCTGCGGCACGCTGGAAGATGTTGATCACACTGATAGTCCCACCTCCAGGTCCTCCCTGGAGACAGCCCCAGAGCACACAGAGACTTTTCACCAGTCCTAGACACCTCTTCATCCAGTCACCTTGACAAGCAAGACCAGCCATCCCATTCACTTTCACTATTCCATTCACTTTTCATTACATGAGACAAAGTAATGAAAAGAATTATCACTTATCCTAAATGACAATAAGGCACAAAGGTGATAAGACAACCATAGATTTTTCTCTCTGAAAACAGCATTTCTGGATGCAGCATCTTTCCCTGCCAACCTATCTAAAGTAGGGGCTCTCCACCATCCACCAAGATTTAATTTTCTGTCCGTTCACAACTGCTTAAAGCTGCCTTACTTATTTATTGTCTGTCTCTGCACAGACTGTAAACCCCACAGAGGCAAAAACATTATACCCCTAAATAGCATCTAGTAGATAGTAGATACTCATGGAACATGCTTTTTAGCGAAGAATAAAACATCTTCTTCAGCAGCAGGCACTCACTCAGTGCCAAAGTCTCAAAGGATGCTGTATCAGGCACCATTGGAGATTCCACAGAGGGATGCACATTCTCATCCTTCAAGCAAGCCACCAGTCCCGGATCCATTTGTCCTTGCCCTAAGGCAACATATTCCATCTTCTTGGAGATCATAGACTAATAGATGAGACAGGTGTATCCATTCATGCATCCATGTACTCATGCTTCCATCTGCCCATCCATCCATGTTTCCAAACATTCATGTTTCCATCCATCCACCCAGCATCAGTTGAATGCTTGCTTTACCTCTGGTTTTGTGCTGGACATTCAAGACAGAGAAACGAAGACCATGCCTAATGTCCTATAATAAACCATTTTCTATTCATGACATAAGTCTAGAGTTTAGCCTAAGTACAGGACTCCAGCCCCACCTCTTCATCAGCCCCTACTTCGACCCCTTCTCTGCATGGTGTCTGTGATACATGATCTCTGGTTCTCCCTAGGACCTGCTTCCCATCAGGTGTCCTAGCAACCAACTTTCCTTTCCCCATAGTCAGCAGGGACTGCCTACACTTCTGTGATTTAAAGCTTTCATTGGTTCTTTTCTGTAGTGTGGCCCATGGGTCCTGCTTCATCTTGCTCTTGCCTAGACACAGTCTGATGCCTCATTCTTCAAATCCTTCCATCTAGCACTTCGCCGAACTCACACGGCATCCTCCGGCCTTGAGCCCTGCCACACTCTGATCTCTCATTTGCAAGTGCTTTTCCTAGCATGCCCTTGAGGTACTCACTGTCAGTTTCTTTGCCACCCTGCTAGAAAATTACTCTCCCTGTAGACATGAGACCTTCATCACTTAGCAATGCCCTCTGTAACAACTCCTTCTGTCTGTTCTCAGGCTAAACTCTTGACTAATCTCGTAAACTGAATATGATTTATTACAGGACATCAGACATGGTCTCCATTTCCTTGCCCTGTATCCCCAGCACAATACCAGAGATGAAGTAACATCTAGTGTATGATGGATGGATGCATGCATCATGGTGGGTCGATGGACAGAATCATGGGTGCATGAGGTGGATACATGGATAGATGATGTATACATACATGGATGGAAAGATGGATGGTAAATACATGGATATGTCTGGCTCTCTTATTAGTCTACAGTCTCCAAGAAGCTAGGATCTATTGCCTTATATAGTATTAATGAAGCAGATATGGACCCTGTACATCAGTGTCTAGGTGGGTGGATGGATGGAAACATGGATGCACAGATGGATGATGCATGGGTGCATGACTGGATACAAAGATAGGTGATGCATGTTTGCATGCAAATATAAATGAGATGGATACGTGCATGCAGCATGGGTGAGTACAATGATGCATGGGTGGGTGGATAAATGGATACATGGATGCATGGATGGAAAAGTGAATGATGATGGAGGACACTTGCATGCACAAACAGGTCTTCCTCACTCTTAGTCTATGGTCTCAGAGAAGGTGAATATACTGTCTTGTGTAGTATTGAGGCAGACAGTGCTCCAGTACATGAGTGCCTAGGTAGGTGACATATGTACAGGGCTGGGATGGTTGGCTCAAAGCTTGTTGGCAGCACACAGTCCTCTGTACATCTAAGTGCTTTGAAAACAGTCTGGAAAGGAAACTTTCATCCACTGAGATGCTTTACAGATCTCCCCAATGTACTCCTAATATCTGCCAACCTTTGATAGAGTAAATCCTGCAGCTGTCAGAGAACCCACGGATCCGATCCTTTGGAGCTATCTGGCCCAGAAGGCCCCCCACCACCATACTGCTGCATCTAGGCTCTTACATCCATCTTCCCTGGAGTTCCCTTTTCTATTCCCCTTCTATCCCTGTCTTAGAAGCAGTCAAGCCTCAAGATGATGTCATGTAGGGTCAACCCCTGCATGCAAACTTGCCCCACTATCAAGTGAAGAAGTGCCTCCTTCCCTGTTGCCACCTTGTGGCAATGTCTCTCCCTTGGTGAACCCTGAAATCTCTAGGACTCACCACACTTCAGGGCAAACCTGTTACCACTGTTGCCCCTAAACTGTGTGTCAACTCTTCATGGTCCCACTGCTCATAACAGGGGCTCAGTCCATGCAACGGCATGCAGGTGTGGATGGATGTGCCTCACACCATCAGTGTGCTCTGTGTGAAGACTATTCTTTGGTAGTCGCCCTGAGACCCCAAGCCAAACATCCTTGGGTCACATGTATGGAATCTGTCCTTAAGAGACGTTCTCTTGCTTTGATCATAAAGCATGTGCATCAGCTTGTTTTTATGTCAACTTGACACAAGTTAAGGTCTTCAGAGAGGGGGAGACCTCAACTGAGAAACTGCCTACATAAGATCAGGCTGCAGGTAAGCGTCTATTAACTAGATTGATGTGGGAGGGCCCAGTCCATTACGGGTGCTGCCACCCCTGGACTGGTGGTTCTGGGTGCTATAAGAAAGCAGACTGAGCAAGCTATGGGCAGCAAGCCAGTAAGCAGCACCCCTTCATGGCCTCTGCCTCAACTCCTGCCTCCAGATTCTTGTCTACCTTGAGTTCCTGCCCTGACTTCTCTAAATAGACTCTGATTCAGGAAGTTTAGCCCAAATAAACCTTTTCCTCCCAAGTTGCTTTTGGTCACAGTTTTTCATCACCACAATAGACACCTTAGCTGAGACTACATACACAGCGCCCAGAGGACTTTGGATGATGAGAAAAACAAGGACAGACTAGTGCTTCCTGGGTGACAGGAGCTCAAAATATTAAACGCAGATGTGTGGAACCCACCCAAGGAAGCCTTCTGGCCGTGTCAGGAGCCAGAGTCTCTCAGGTCATAGAACAAAGGGTCTCATCTGTTTACAGACTCAGTTGAACCTCAGAGGGTATAGCTAATGTTGTGGGCAGGCACGGGTTGAACAGAAAGCCATGGTTAGAGACCCAGACCCAGGGCTCCCTACCCACACCGACTTCTTTCCACATCTCGCTGCCTGCACATCTCGCTGCCTGTGTCTCCTGTGTTCAGCTGACTCCAGGGAGGGGGGGACATGAAGCCTTGCCATGCACCACAAATGCACAGGTGAGGAAGGCTGCAAGCCTGCAGCTTCCTTTCAGCACCCAGCTGTCGTCTCTGCACCGCTTTGAGCATTTATTTACATCAACTTCTTCATTATTTTCAGATTTGGTAGGTGTAAAACAGCACACCAGCTGCTGCAAAATAACTTCCTTCAAACCAATACAAGATTTGTTTAGGTTTCTTGGTTCGGAGCTGCTTTCCCTGTGAGCCAAATGACTGTCAATCATTCCCCAATTTTTTGTTATTGAAAAAAAAATTTTTTTCAGATGATATATTCTGATCACAGTCCCCCTCCTCCTAGGTCCTCCCCGCCTTCAGAAATGGATGCTTGCTTTCCAGTATTTAGAAAAATAAAACAATCACCCCCCACATGTGCTGCAGAACACAGAATTCTCTGGGAAGAGAGTTTTAATATAAGTACACAATGGTATCCCAACAACATAACAGCATTTCATGAGGATGGTGGAGCATATGGCTTGGCTCTTTCCTACTGCTGAGCTTTGTATTTGTAGTTGAATTAGTTACTGTCTGTGCCCTCAAAGAAATAGGTGCCCATATTGGGGTGCCCTGGACAGAGGAAATATATAGTTGTCTGGTGTTATAAGACCAGATCAACCACAGAAGCACCATTAGCCATTGTCATGAGCTTGCATCCGTGACACCTTGGAAAGTCATTTCTGGATTCCACAGCCCTACATTGTCTTGCTTCCAGTCATGGACCTTTGTGTAGCACCCCATCATCACAAGAGAAACTGGAAACAGAAACGTCCCCACCGGACTCTCACAGAGTCATTCACAGGAGTACTGTGCTTGGAACCCCACAGTCCTTTGGTCTAGAAGAACCATTCCCCTAGAGAAGGCTTTCTGGCTAGTGCAACTCTTGGCTATGACCCATGGTGTTAACAAGGGTGAAGTCCATTTTCCTCCCTACGGACATTTCAACATGATGGCTGGAGGAGGTAATTATTTCTCCCTTCAAATTGAATTAAGTGTTTTAAGGAGATGGCACCTTTGCGTGAGGAAAATCTGCCTCTTCATTATTTGCCAACCCCAGGACCCTTTCCCATGGTGTCTTGGTGTCTCATTGGATTTCTTTATTTAAAGCTTCCCTACGGCAAAAGCCCAGCCGAACCATCTGGCTGGAGGGATTCTGAGAGAGGCTTTGTCTGGAAAACAAGGGCCATGGAGGCATATGGCACATAGGGCTGTGCTCAGAAATATATATAGCAATACAAGGCACACAGCAGCCAGGTATGTAGGGACACAACTTGCAGCATGAACTAAGGGGGTGGAAGGAGTAATTCTGGCTACAGAATGAACTTACCAATAACTTAAGCATAAACACCCAAAGGCATGTGAAGATAACTTGCTGTGGGATCTCCATGTACCACCACGGTTAAAAGCCAGAGTGTGGGAAGTTGCCTATCACAGGGAAGGAACTTAGCAGTTAGAATTCTGATAAGATTGGCCTCACCCCATCCACATTAGACAGTTAAAACAAAGTCTTTGGGCAGCCAAGCTGAGATGAAAATTAAATGAGTGGATACATTTCATGGATCCCCCAGGCATCCCAGGTTCCCCCGCAGAATTCTGCCCTGGCTGGAAGCATCCATGTGCCGTATGGTGGCACAGCAACTGTCAGAGAACATTGGGCAGGTGCTGGAAGAATCCACACACGGCCATATGGCACCTGTGGGTGAGTGGCCTTCATCTGACACCGGAAGCAGGTCTTGCAACAACCCAGGTTTTTTAAGCATCAGTTTCTAAATGTCGTCTGAGTAGCTTCTATAAGCCCAGAGTCTCATGGAACACAACCTCATACGTGTCCTAAGAGAATGAAGGTAAGGGCTTTGCTCAGACGCATCCATTATGACAAACAGAAGGTACACGGGTTTTCAGTGTGGGAGGCTGTCCCTGAAACTAGCCCTGGAAAAGGATCTACTCAGAACAATCTTTTTTTTTTTAAAGCTCTAGGACAATTTAATTACCGTTTAAAGGAAAAACCTCAGGGCAGGCAAGCCAAGGTAAATCTTGGCTGCCACCTGGAGGAGGAGGAGGAGGAAGAGGAGGGAGGACAAAGGCCAACCTGTTTGGGTGAAGACAGCATGGAAGGCAGATACTTGACAAGCAGGAAGCCACATGTCTGAATGAATATGAGTGGAAAGAAACTTAAGAGAAAGAGTAAGAAAACTCAAAACACCAGAGAAGCCCAAGGTGTTAGCGGAAGCATGCTAAGAAAAGAGATAGGGAATTTTTTAAAAAGTTACTTTTTTATAAGTAACTCAGAAAAATGGGCACATTCACTAAGCTGCATGTCTGTGGCCCTGTAAGCCACTGATCTAGGGAGAGGAATTCTGGGAAGGAAAATTATACTATCTCATTAAAGGGATAATTATTCTGCCCATCTCTTTAGCATGGCTTCGAGTGAACCAGTACCATCATAACAACATGTACTATTTGTCTTTCCACATCTGGCTTAATTTCCTTACTATAATGATCTCTGGTTTCTTCCATTTTCCAGAAAATTATAAGATTTCATTTTTCTTCCTTACAGCTGAATAAAATGCCCCTATATGTACTCAGTACACTCCCTGCATCTGTTCCTCTGTTGATGGGCACCCAAGATAATCAGTAGCTTGTGAACAGTGATGCATTAAACATGGATGTAGGAGTATCTCTGTGGTGTGTTGATTAACTTAGCATCCAACAACATCTTTTATAAAAACCTTCCACTAGACAATTGGCTGGTCACATTAGGTCTGAGCCTGCCTGAGAGTTAGGGACTTGGTTCTAATCTATGTAGACCCCTTTGGATGGGTGAAATGCCCCAGTGTGATATAAAATGTCAGGAGAATGCAGCCCGGAAAATAAATGAAGCCTCACCTGTATCCTGATCTAGCGGGACCCAGAGATTAGGTTTCACTCTGAGAAATGATGTCCTTTGTTCTTTCCATTGTTTTAAAGTGTTTGGATGCTGTACACCATGTCTACGGTAAGGGACATCTCAAAATAATAATAATGACATGAGAACTGGACCACATTCACCCAGTACAGAAAACTTTGCTGAAAATAAGTGATGTCCATCACATTGGAACCACAGAGACATCTGTGTGGCCATCTTTTCTTCCCTGATCCCCAGATATTTCTACCTCAAAACAAAGTCTCAATAAACCGTGTGCATATTGGGATGGAATATTGCCAGAGCAATAGAGGCATGTGCTATGGGGCCATGATAAGGAGAGGAAGGTTAAATGCACACCTGAAAAAAAGCCATATCCCAGAAGATTCCAGTGACATGGTATTCTGGAAAAGGCAAAAGTATTCAGGTGGCAAAGATCAGTGGCTGCCAAGGAACTTGTGGGGCCGTGAGATGGCTCTCTACAGTGCTATGATGACTGGTCCGTGTCATGTATCTTTGTCCAGTGCCTAGAGTGTACCCTCCAAGATGACTCCTACTGACTTTTGATCACATTGATGTGCCATTGATGTGCCACTGTGGCCTCATCAACTGTAAAGAATGAAGCCTCCAACAGGGACATGGATAACCAAGAGAGCTGTGTGCATGGGATAATGGGTATGCAGGAACTCCTGATGTCCTTCTCTCAAGCTTTGTATGAACCGAAGACCACTCCAAAAGTAAAACCTTTAAAATTACGGTGCCTTTTTTTGGTATTATAAGTATGTATACATAAAGGAACCTGCATGTAATACACTCACAACCACTTTGAACAAGCCTATCTGCCTGCAGAAAGACGTTTGATGACCTGAACGGGGAAGGCTTTGCTGCAGCTGGCGTTGAAATGAAGGTTGTGGGGCACCTCTGAATGAGACTGCAAAGGGTAAGAGAAGAAAACAGCAGGGGGGGACCCCGAGAATAGCAACCCCACACAACCCTTAGTCCTCAAAGCGGCTTGCCTTAACAACCAGCAGTGACTATTTTATCTGTGGCTCAGGATACGAAAGTGGGACACGCTACAGATCAATTTTAAATCATCCAGAGCGACAACAAATACATTTTCTGAGCCTCTTTGAAAAAATGAGGAAACATATATTTTCCCCCGTGACTTTTAACAGCAAGAGATGGGAGGCCATGTGCCTCTCGGAGACTTCCCTCCCTGACACCACGTTTGACACAAAGGCGTCAGTCTGAGCCAATTACAGCAATGGGAATGATTGCATCTAGTACTAGAGATTTGAATTGTAGGTATTGTTTTCTTTTCAAGTATATTTTTATAAATTCTTTGAGAATTTCATACATGGCTACAATGCATTTTGATCATACTCACCTCCCTGCTCCTTACCCTAACACCTCCTACCTCCCAACCCCTTCCCAACATCACATCTGGTTGTTTTTTGTTTTTTTTTCTTGTTGTTGCTTTGTTTTTTGTTTTTTTAATATCCCACTGTGTCCAGTTCTTGCTGCCCATCTGCACAGCCCTGGAGCATGTTCGACCTACCAGGGAACACACTCCTAGAGGAAACTGGCGCTCCCTCCCCTAATAGCTGTTACCTGTCCACAGCTCCTCTTCTAGGGTGGAGGGCTTGTACGCCCCTTCCTCCGTCTGTGCCGCAATGTTGACTGGCTTGCTCTTGCAGAGCTCACCACAGCTGCTGGGAGTGCAGTGGTCCTGTAGTTGTTTGGGAGTTTGTTCGTTGAGAACGGGTCTTACTATACAGCTCTGGCTGACCTGGCCCTCGTTATATAGACCAGGCTGGCCTTGAACTTAGAGAGATCCACCTGCCTCTGCCTGACAGCTCTGGGATTAAAGGCACGTGCCACCGTGCCTAGTCTATTTCTTCTATATACTATCTGTACTATATTAAACTAAGGCGATTTTAAAGCTGCCGCTCATTAGCTCACACTTACTAATGAAAAAATATTTTTTTTTCTGTTTCTACCCCCTTTTGGAAGGTAAGAGAAAGGAGGATGTAAGACCAACAGTCATCAGTAACATGTGTTCTCCTGGCAGGGGGGCTGGGAGCTTATTCAATGGTACCCACTCTACAGAGAAGAAGGCTGACCATATCAAATCTAGCCACCATTGACCTTTAAGTCCCCTGCCTCTACTGTCCTGTTCCCACTTGATATGAACCCAGCTGGGCCCTGGGCTCCCTTCACCACAGCCCAAGTGACCACTTCACCCTCTCTGTCCACTCACTTGTGTGGATAACTTTGTTCAACACCTTCCTAAAAACTGGTGCAGCTGAGCTGCTCTGAAATGTGAGTTGTTTGGATAAAACCCAGGGCTGAGCACCAGTTATGCTGATGCCATACCACTAAGCTACATCCTCCGGATAGTTTACTGAAACTTAATTTAGGATGCCACATCTTCATGACAACTTGAAAGCCAGATACCCACTTGCGGGGCGTTTACTCACCAACCCCACAGTTCCCCAGAGTTTTCTTGAGTGCGAGCAGCAGGAAATACTAGATAGAAGGATTTAGATTGTGGAGATAAACAGAAAATACAGGACAGCCTCGAGAGGGCCTGGAACCTTTTCCAACGAGCCCTGACTGTCTCTGCCCTAAGGCAATTATAGAGACGCCAAGGGGTGGCGCAAAAGACCTCCCCCCAGCACAGCCAAGTGCAGACCATCTCAGACATCATCTGCATTCAGGCCCGTGGTCCTAGTCATCCTCTCTATGCGGACCTGCTGGGTAAAGCCACGAGGAACCTGAAAACGGGCTCCCACACCCACTGCCATCTCAGTGGCCGCAGGGGTGATGTGACCTCTATTGTTGGGTATGGCATTGGCTTGTCTAAGGCACGCAGCCATTTATGCTTTCTCAGCTTTGCTTCAACTAGATCATGTGAGAGCTGGTGATACACGGGCACCTCGTGACAGACTCTGCACGAGCAAAGTCCAACACAATGGATTGGATGGTAAGTGTGGCAGGAACAGCCCATTCCAAGGGCAGTGATGATCAAGGTCTGCAGGGTGAGGCTAGCCAGGTTTCTCTATATTTCAGACCCATACCTCCATATGCCAGCACACCAAGGACAAAAGCCAGCAGCAAGGGCTATATGCTAGGCCTTCGGAAAGCTGGCTAGGCAAAGGAAAACTATTTGCAGTCTGGGGAAATAAATTAGACTATGCAAAGCTTATGAACACAATACCATTAACTCAGAAGATAAAAAGGTGCATAATTTGATAATCCAAACATAAACGCCCTCCCTCAGCTTCCCAATTGCTACGTCTTTCTTCCCACCACAGTTCATCATTTTTATTGTGGTCGCCATAGCTTGTGGAAGGAGAAAATAATCTATATTTATAATGGGAAATGATTTGCATGCATCTTGCTTGCTATTCACAGTAACGAGGCCTTAGCGGAAGCCGATTCCAGCAGCTCCATATGAATGCTGGCAAGATAATCTGATATGTACGCGCTCATTTTGCTGATGAATAAAGCTCCTTCTCTCACAGAGAAATCTCAGGCAATTAAATAGATATTTTATTCTAATACTGATCAGTCTTCTCTGTCATAGAAACCTCCCTATCCCCTTTAAATCTGAGCTACTATTTTACTGTGAAGGGGTTGAAAAGACCACCTGTTTTTGCTCCTAGGTGGCAGAATGTATTTATTTAGACAGGAGAAAAAAATTACATGGGGCAGAAGTTCAACTTTAGAGACCATACCCTTTCCCACTTGTTTACAGTAATGAGGTATTCTGGCATTCTAACGGTCCTTAAAATCACATTTAAGGCTGGACAGTGATGGCACACGCCTTTAGTCCCAGCACTAGGGAGGCAGAGGCAGATGGATCTCTGTGAGTTCCAAGCCAGCCTGGTCTCCAGAGCGAGTTCCAGGGCAGTGAGGACTGAACAGAGAAACCTTATTCAAGTCATAATTTCAGCCCAAATATAATTCCTAGTAAACTGTTTGCATTTTAGCAATATGATCTTTGTAGATCTTTGAGTATAAGCAGGGGTCGAAAAAAATGAACTTAAGGATAAATTGGTGTGATTACAAATACTCTCTGCTCCTAGCAAAATATCAGAAGCATTTCAGTTTCTCTCCAACCATTGTTACAGGGCCTGGAGCAACAGAATGCTAATTTTATAGAAAAGAGACCACCGGTCACCAGAACTCAGGGAAGAATGAGGCTCCTGACCTTTGACATCTGTTTGGAAACATTTTCCCCCTTCTATACATTCTAAGAAGACAATACGCCCAGTAATCATGTTCTAGATAAATCACGCCATCAGTATCTGAGCATGGGCTATGAAGGCACAGTTTCATCTGTTATTTTTTACTTGAAAAGGGTGAGGTTGATTGAAAGGAAGGACACACCAAGACCAAGTTCTCAGCACAAAGAGGATTTACTGGCCCTGGAGGGACAAAGGACTGCCTCTGTATAGAGAGGAGATGTGTCCCACAGACAAATGGCAGTTTATAAAGGGAACAGTGGAACCCTCGTGTTAGGGTGAGTTGGTTCACTTAGATAGATCACCATCATAGGGTAGCCCAAGGGGCCTTTTGATTGCTGGACTTCAATACTTTGACAGCTGGACCTCAGTAGTCAGCCTCGGGAGGAGGAAGTGGCCAAATAAGGGAATGGACCTTGGTGGCTGGCTTTAGGGATGCCATCTACCTGTTTACCAAAGGCAGAGAGGGAATGGGGGAGAAGCAGGTAAAAGGCAAAACCTGTGGGCAAAGTGCTTGCCATGTTCAAGCCTGTGTTTGCCATGTTTGGGGCTGCTAGGGCCCTTCCGTTGACACTCACATTTAATTTTTGAACGGTTAAAAAAAATTTAATGATAGCGTGCCATGACAGAAGAGTACACATGCCAGAAGCAACCAGCTTAATGAGCGATCGCAAGGTGATTCACATCCCAGATTACACAGATGCCGAGGAACGCTGCCCACATCCAAAGCCCCCACTCCACCCCCGTTCTCCCTGACCGCAAGATGTTTTGTACTGGTTTTGTCTGCATTGAACCTTGTGGTAGGTCCACCTGCCTGCCATCGGCACCATGATACACCCACTCTTGTTGCACAGGGTCTGTGTGAGAGCCCAAAGTGCGCTCTCCACTCTCCCAGCCAGGGCTTTGGGTCTGTGACTGTTTTGAATCTGTAAGAAACCCATGGTGGTCCGTTTTCAATAGGCTGTGTAGGTAGAGCTCATCAGAGAATCCCAAACAAGCAGGAGGCACTAGGCCCCTGTCTTCCCTCACAGGCCGCTGCTGCCGGCTTGATTGGGCCTCTCAGTTCATCCTAGGGTTAAAAAGGTCCAGCCAATCGGCACTCAGCTGAACACAGTATCAGAAAAGGAGGGAATTTCAAGCCCAGGGTATACATTAGTAAGGCGTTTGCATGCTGAACCAATGGGATAGGGAACATGGGGAGGGGGCAATACTAAACACCAAGGGGATTGTACCTCCATGAAGAACTTGGCCAATGAGGAATACGGTGGGTGTGCCAGCATTGGTGGGGGGAAGAGATGTGGGAGTGGGCTGTGTATGTGATTAGGAATATAAGAGCCAAAGTGGCACACCAGCCGTTTTTGCTTTTTCTCTGGGATGATGTTGGACTGTGCTACTCTGAGTCTCCGGGCTCTTATTATGAAATGGGGACTCTTGTTTCTCATAAACTCACTTTAAATGATGTAATTAGTTACTTTTTTCCTCTCCTCCCCTTTTTCTTCTTTTCTTTTTCTTTTTTTTCCCAGTCTTTGTGTGCTCACATGTCTCTGTGTGTGTTCCCGTGTTATACACCTATGTGTGCTTTCACACGCTTGTAAGACAGAGGTAGATGTCAGTGCCTTCCTTGACCACTCTCCACCTTATAAATCAAAGCCGGGTTCCTCACCTGAACCCAGTTGACTCAGCTAGTCTAGCTCCCAGCTTGCTCTGGGACTTCATGTGGGACTCCTCCCCCTGACCACTGGAATTGCCTGCCCAGGATTTTCGAGGGTGCTGGGAGCCAAACTCTGACCCCCATCCACACTTGCACAGAAAGCTCTTTATCCACTCAACCACCTCCCAAGCTCCCTTTTACTTCTTCTTCCTACCCTCCCTCCCTCCTTCCCTCCTTCCCTTATCCCTCCCACCTTCCCTCCCTCCTCCTCATCTTCTTGAGTCTTCTCCTTTTTCTTCTTTTCTTCCTTCTCCTCCTCTTCCTTCTTTTGGATGCTAGAAACTGAACCCAAGGCCTTATGCAGGCTAAACACACTGGGCTACACGACCCTACCCCCGAATAACTTCCATGCATGTGTATTTTGGTTCATACATAAACTGGCTGGGTCAGAGTTTCATAACAGTTCATTTTAAGGGATAATGACTAATCATTGCCCACAATGCTCAGTGTGGTTTTGGTTCCCACCATTGGAGAACAGTTTCTCTCACCCTGATTTTTCACCAACAGTAGATGTCTGTCAGGCTTAGAGACGATTAGCCATTTTGGGTGGGCATGTAGACAGATCATGATGGGTTTAACACATTACCCAATAACTAATGAGGTTGAAAATATTTTGAGGCACTTATTGATTCTTCAGAATTCAACCACTCATTCCTCAACTTTTAAAAGTGTCTCCACATAACCTTTGACCTTACAGTCTGTCCTGCCTGTGGGATGTGCTGGGGTAAGGGTGGCGTGGAGATTGAGGGAGTGGCCAACCAATAACTAATCTGGCCTAAAACCTACACCAGGAGAGTGAGCCCACCCCTGACACTGCCTGGAGCACCAGGACCCACAGGCTGGATGACCCAGAGACCTAGAACAGAACCAAACAAGACTGGAGGGGGGGAAAATGTCATTGTAATGATGCCTAACAATATTCTGCTTACTCATCAGAGAGGCTTCATCCAGCCACTGACAGAAAGAGATGCAGAGACCCACAGCCAGACATTAGGTGGAGCTCAGGGAATCCTGCAAAAGAGGGGGAGAAAGGATTGTAGAAGCCAGAGGGTTCAAGGACACCACAAGAAAACCCACAGAATCAACTATCACGGGCTCATAGGGGCTCACAGAGACTGAACCAACAATAAGGGAGCCTGCATGGGACTGAAGTAGGTCCTCTGCAATTTGCGTAGCTTGTATAGCTTGGTCCTCCTGCGGGACTCCTAACAGTGGGAGCAGAGGCTGTCTCTGACTGTTTTGCTGGCTTTTGGGACCCTACTCCCCATACTGGGTCTCCTAGCCTAGCCTTCATATGTGGGGAGGTGCTTAGTCTTACTGCAACTTCATATGCCATGTTTGGTTGATATCCATGGGAGACCTGCCCTTTCCTAAACAGAAACAGAGGAGGGGTGGATTGGGGGTGGGGTGGGAACAGAGGCTGGTAGGAGGAGGGGTTGGGAGGAGAGGAGGAAGGGGAAACTTCAGATTGGGTGTAAAATAAAAATAAAATAAAATAAAATAAAAGTGTCCCTTCCAGTATTTTGCCATTTTTCCCCCTGATAGGTATAAATTTCCTTTGTTTGTGTCTTTATAAGAAAAATATTAGCCGGGCGTTGGTGGCGCACGCCTTTAATCCCAGCACTCGGGAGGCGGAGGCAGGCGGATCTCGGTGAGTTCGAGGCCAGCCTGGGCTACCAAGTGAGCTCCAGGAAAGGCGCAAAGCTACACAGAGAAACCCTGTCTCGAAAAACCAAAAAAAAAAAAAAAAAAAAAAAAAAAAGAAAAATATTTATGAGGTAGAATTTCTCTATATAGCCCAGGCTGCCCTCAAACTCAGGGTCCTCCTGCCACAGCCTCCTAAGAGATGGGATCATAGATGTCCACAGTGTGCCTGGCTTATAGTCTTCCATATAACCTGGCTAAGAGGCCTTCATTGATTTCATATGTGGATATATCTTCCTCCAGTCTGTGCTTTGCTAGTCCACATTCTCAGCTTGGCATTTTGATGAATAGAAGTTCTGAGTCTTCACAAACTCTAATTTATCAGTATTTGACTCTGTCTATTGTGTTTCGTGTCTTGCATATGAAGTCATTGCGTACTCAAATATTTTTCCCTAGGAGTCTCTCATGTCTCATCTTTTGAATATAAAATTTATCTGAAACTCACTTGTGTGCAGAACGTCAAATTATACATTTTCCCCTGTAAGGATACTAAAGGACACAGGACCATTTCCCACTGCCCAGGAGGGTACCAGTGCCATAGATCAGCTGCTTGTAGACCTGTACCTTTGTTACTCCAGTGCAGACTTACACAGGCCCTCATATAAGCTATGATTACGGCAGACTCCCATCAGATCCAACGAATTTCTCCACATTCGCGCTTCTTGGCTGCTTCTCACCTGCTGCATTTTCATACAAATTTTAGAGTCAATTTTGATGTCCTCTGAGGTCTTGGTTGGAATCACAGCTCAGCTGTATTAACAGGTTCACGCCGTGAAGTTTCCAGTTCACCAAAAGCAATCTATTCAGCTCCTCACCGCCCCTGTAATTCCTCCCAATGAGGCTTTGTAGCAACCTCTGCAGAAGTCATGGATGGCTCTCATTAAACTTAGTCCTCAGTGTTTGAATCTCTCCTCGCATTGTAATGACAACATTGTTTCATTTAATTTCTGGATGTCTGCTTCTGGGGGAAAAGATGCAAATGATTTTGTATCCAAGTCTCCTTACTGAGCTCACTCATTGATTGAAAAAGTATCTTTGCTCTTAAATAGTTCCCTCGCATATCATCATGCCACCTGCCCACAAGGATGGTTTGTTTCTCCGTCTTCAAATATTTTGCTTCTTTTTGTTCTTTTACTACACTGGCTGGGATGCCATTCAGTATGCACAGTGTGTCTCATTTCGCTCTGTGTTTCATCATTTTTGGGTGTGATGTTACTACAGATGATCTATGTGCTTGTTCTATAACAATGTGCTCCTCCCCTTCCTTTGACTCATTTTTAAATTTTATTATGAAGAATTCCAGGGATTGAACTCAGGGCCTTCCACGTGTGAAGCATGTGCTCTACCACCAAGTCATACCATAGCCACTCCGGTTACCTGCTCAGGTAAGGTTTATGGAAACAGGTGCTGGAGAGATGGCTCAGTGGTTAAGAACACCCACTGCTCTTGCAGAGTGTAGGAGAAAATGCAGGCATGACCTGGTCGGTCAGCCTATCTGGCATACTGCACTTCTAAATGAGAAGCATGGTGTATTATGCTCCTAAGTATTCCCATAAGTCAGAACACTGAATTTTGAAGTAGCGTGAGCAGCCTATAGCTAGCCTGATGATGAGTCTGCACTCTCCATGTCTCCTTTTATGTGCTTTGTGCATAGAGACCCTGGTGATATGAGCATTCACTGTCCAATCCAAGGTAATATGCTAACCAATCACAGTCAAAGGCTTCCACAATATAAGAGGTTGTTCATGTACAATAAAGCAGACACTGTTCCCTGAAACTGTCTCTGGAGTGATTCTTCTCCATACTTTTAACTGACCCACGAGCTCTGCAGTCTTGTCAGGGGACACCCTGGTAACAACAGTGGCGGAGAACCCAGGTTCAGTTCCCAGCACCACATGGTAATTCACAACCATCTGTAACCACAGTTCAAGGGGACACAGTGCCCTCTCTGTTCTCCTTGGACACTAGGCATGTGCTAAACAGACATACATGCAGGCAAAGCAGACATAAAATAAAATAAAAATTGATTGGTTACTTTCAAGATGTATGGAAACAGAAGGAGTTTCTCAGAGGCAAAGTATGTGCCAAGGTTTCTGGTCCTAAGAAGTCAGAGAAACAGACTTAGGACTAGTGGACTCTGGAGAGAAGGTGGGGAGGGATCAGGAAGATTCACGTTGTAAATTAGAGTTTGGGGACTGTGGGAATGGCTTAGTAAAATTCTTGCTGTGCAGGCATGAGAACCTGAGTTCAATCCCCAACACCCAGCTGAAAAAGCCAGGCATGGTGATAAGTGCTTGTCAGTTGGAGAGGCAAAGACAGGTAGATTCCCGGGTGTAGCTGGAGAGTTTCTCTCCAGCTCCCACCAAGCCCCGGCAGTCCCACAGCCCACTTATAAAATAAACACACAGACTCTTATATTATTTAAACTGTTTGGCCTAATGGCTCAGGCTTCTAGCTCTCTAGTTCTTACATCTTAAATTAACCCATTCTATTCATCTACACTTTGCCACGTGGCTCGTGGCTTACCAGTATCTTACATGTCAGTACTCATGGTGGCAGCTGGTAACATCTCCTGACTCAGCCTTCCTGTTCCAGAATTCTCTTCTCTGCTTGTCCCGCCTATACTTCCTGCCTGGTTACTGGCCAATCAGCATTTTATTTAGACAGAGTGATATCCACAGCACCCGGGGTTCACTGGGCCAGCTGTACTAATCTAATCCAGGTGCTCTTGTGAGAGATTCTGTCCAGAAGAAATCTCAAGATGGGTAGCACCACAGCTTAACCTCCAGCTTCTATACACGTGTGCACACACATACCCCAACCCCCAAACACACCAAACTAGAATTTTATCTTAAGGATAGTAGAAGACGTTTCAGAGGATGGGCACAATGTCTGTTATGGGTGGCGTGTGAAATATACAAGCCACAGGCACATGCTCTAAACACGTGTTCCCTAGTTGGTGGGGCTGTATAGGAGGCTGTGGCACCTGTAAGGGGTGAAACCCAGTTTCCAGAAGTAAGTCCCGGGGTAGATCTTTAAATGACGCAGCCTCTGGTGCTTCTCGCTCTGGCTTGCTCACTCTGCCTCATGGTTGGCCTTGATGTGAGCGGCCACTGACGGCTGCTCCTGCAACAATGGGAAGGATTGTCCCACCGACAAGTCTCCTTCAGCGTGAACTATGACTCCCGGAAGCAGTGAGACCAAGTAAACCTCCACTTTTATAACTTTCTGTCAGGTGTTTTATCATAGCAGCAGAAAAAATAGCTCATACATCACATCTGAGAAAGCACCTGCCAGGGATGGTGTGGAGGCCCAGGAGATGTGGACCCACGGGGTGGGGGGGGCGCGCGGGCTGGTGGAATATGCCAGGAGCTACATAAGGACAACTCTGGATTACAATGTCAGGCAGAGTATGTTCTACTGTGACAGACTCATGAGAAAAGCAAGCTAATGCAGGAAAGATTTGGGTTCGTGGTTTGCTACATCCAGCATGGCCGGGACTTGATCTGCCTGGGGCAGCAGGGAATGACAGGGACAGACACACAGACATTTTTACAGAAAGGCTGGGGTCAGATGGGCTGTGCAACACTCTGATGGAGTGGTACCAACCCCCAAAGCAACCTGGAACCTCATCATCTTTCTATTAAGCACAACATGGGGGGCGGGGGGAGTTACCTAGCTTGGGTAGGAGGTGTCTCTGGCTGTAAAAACCCAGGAAGAAGAAGCTGTGGTTGCTAGTTTTTGCACACACAGGTCAACCAGTTAACACTGGTACTTGGAACAGAGGAAGGCTTTGTCTTTCTGAGCCTGACCCCGAGGAAAGGCTTTGCCAATTTCCCGTGGGTCCAATGCCTTGGTCCTTGACATAGCTGTGCTTCCGTCAACAGTACACATTCGCTCACAGCTTTATCCACATTCACTCAGGCCTTCTGCCACTCTTTACCTACTCCCATGGGGCTTCCTCAGCATCCCACAGCAGGGTTCCGTGTTTTCTATCCCATGGTTGACTGGCCCCATTGATTCTAGACAGCGGCAAGGCAGAACAATATTGTGGAATATCACACAGGAAGAGATCTGCTCACCTCACGGTGGCCAAGAAGCAAGGAGAGAAATGCTGAAAACAGAGACCAGACCCCTCCAACCCTGCAGTGACTCACTTCCTCCAAGCAAGCCCCAGCCCCTCCTATTTCCACCAGTTCCCCAAAGAGCATCAGCATCAGGAGACAGAATTCGCTGGCCTTGGTGGCCTGACACAGAAGGTGGGAAGGGCGAGGAAATCAAAGACAAAGATCTATAACATCTTCCTGAGGAACCATTTGTGAAGGGCCCTGAGTTGAACTGACCCTCCAACCAAGGCCAGTAGGCTGAATAGTGTGATGTGGAGGCTCAGTCTGCCTCAGTCATCAGAACCCTGTCCATTCGTTGTACAGCACTGTCTTCAGAGGCAAATTATGACCAACTTCATGAACGTGGCTGCTTGCAAAATAGCCCAGCAGGGCTTAGTAACCATGGATGTCTGCTAAATAGAAGAGGGGTAGGAGCTCCACCTGAGTATCCAGCCACTTCTCAACACCAGCTGTGCATGGTTCTGTCCTAATTGCATGTTTCCTAGGGGGCTCATATGGAAGTTAGAGTACGTAGGCTGGGGGAGACTAGGGAAAGGGGCATCATCTGTGCAGCCATAGGGAAGCCTTCATCCCTACTGGGCACAGACTTTCCAGTGAGGCTGCTTTAGGATCATCTAAGATCCTACCTGCAACTCCTCACCCACGCTCTGTAAGTCAGCCTAAGGGACTCATTGGTTCCCCCATGGTGAGCCTTGGTGGAATCAAACTTTGGTGGTGGTGGTTTTGACCAGAGAAGGATGGAGATAGACATTTGCTTAGCATTGCCCCCCGGGGAGAAAATTCTCATTACACTTTCCTGACTGGTACTCATAAAACATGAATTCTGCATTTGACATTCCCCTGAAGGACTAACCAAAGAGAGGAGGAAGAGGAGGAGGAGGAGAAGAAAGAGGAGGAAGAGGAGTTTTATTGATGTTATTTAATTGAAGAAACACCTGGAGTTATTTATGTTCTTGAAGAAGGAGAAGGAAGGGGAGGAAGAAGAAGAGGACATTTATGACATTAGCTTTGTTTCTTGAAGGTTTCACATCATATGACCTACTTTCCAGGGCTGAGACAAAAGATCAAGTGGTAAGGAAGCCCATCCCCCCACAGGTACCATTCTCACACTGGCACCTGTGTGAAAATCAGTGCCTTCATAGATCGTCCACCCCGGATGCCTAGCTTGTGTGCCCTGTCTGTGCTGACAACTTCCTTGAGTTTAAACTGCCCTGTTATGACTCCTCAGATCACTGGCGCCTGCAGAGCCCCTCCACCTCACCCCCACCCCACCCCCACCAGCTTCAATACCTGCAGGAGGAGAGCAAAGGCTTTTATTATTCCCTCGTCTCTGCCCAAGACTGGACTGATCCGCCCTTAGCCTGCTTCTTATCTCCAGGCCACCGTGTTAGAAGGTTTCTTAAATCTCCACGGAGCCAATTTCCTAGCGATGGTACCAGTAATAGCCACTAAAACCCACTTCATGAAATTGCAGAGTGGAAGCCTGAGCTGTTAAAACATTATTCTGGGTCTGTGAAATAGCTTGATTTAGGGACAGTCGGGGCTCTGGAGTGACTGGGGTACCCTCTTCCCGCTCAGCATTGTGCCCTCTCAGCTTTTGGAAACCTGCAGCCGATTTCAGCAGGGTTAGAGTCCCTCTGATAACTCTGTCCTTAGACAAGGAATAATCATGCCTGAGAGAGGAACCTGCTATTTGATCTTCACTGCTTGTCAGACACTGGGCACCTTTGCTTCCAGCCACCTCCTCATCTCTGCGAGGCTCATAGCTGACATTGCTGAGGGAACAGTGGCTAAAATATGCAGGTGACAGATGCTTTCCCAAGTGCTTTGGTTTTAATAGCCTCTTCCTCCTCCCTCCTCTCTCCTCCCCTCTTCCTATTTCTCTTCCTCCATTCTCCCTACTCCACCTTCTCCTCCTCTTCCCTTCTTCCACCTCCCCCTCCTCCCCCTTCTCCCCATCCTCCTCCTCCCCTTCCTCCTCCACCTCTTCTACCTCCCACACTGCTGTACTTCCCATCTCACAGATGGAACCTGTTCTAGTTCCCTGTATGTTGCTGTGATAAAACACTCTGACTAAAAACAACTTAAAGAGGAAAGAGCTCATTTGGATTACACTTCCAGGCCACAGTCCATCATTAGGGGAAGTCAGGGTAGGAACTCAAGCAGGAGCTTGAGGCAGAAGCCATGGAGGAACACTGCTTGCTCATCTACCCTCCTCATGCAGCCCAGGACCACCTGCTTGGGAATGGTGCTGCCCAAAGTGGGCTAGTCCCGCCTACATTAATAACACTCAAAGCAATCCCCCATAGACATGCACACAGGGCAATCTGATCTGGGCAGTTCCTCAGTTGAGACTCCCCTCTCTGATGACTCTAAGCTGTGGTGACAGTGACAGAGTCCATGGCAGTCTACGCTGTTCCACTGTCAAAAGACAAGCTATGGATAAGCCAGGGCTCTTCTTTAGACATCCATGTTTCATCCATGCCATAAGCAGCCTTGTGTGATGTAGAATTTTACTTTAAGATGTGTTACATTTGTTTATGCTGTGGAACATTTGTTTAGTGATGCAAAGCTGTGTTGCATTCTTTTATGTTGCTTTCGTTTAACTCTGTGAAGCTCTGCTAATTTGCTTGTCTAAAACACCTGATGGTCTAGCCGGGCAGTGGTGAGTGGCGCACGCCTTTAATCCCAGCACCTGGGAGGAAGAGGCAGGTGGATCTCTGTGAGTTCAAGGCCAGCTTGGTCTACAGAGTGAGTTCCAGGAAAGCCTCCATAGCTACACAGAGAAACCCTGTCTTGAAAAACCAAAAAAAAAAAAAAAATCTGATGATCTAACAAAGAGCTAAACAGACAATAACAAGGCAGGAGAAAGGACAGGTGGGACTGGCAGGCAGAGAGAATAAACAGAAGGAAAAATCTTGGAGGAGAAGAAAGAGCAAGAAAAGGAGAGGAGGATGCCAGGGGCCAGCCACCCAGCCACCCAGTCAGCCATGGAGTAAGAGTAAGATTTACAGAAGTAAGAGAACAGAAAAGCCCAGAGGCAAAAGGTAGATGGAATAATTTAAAGTTAAGAAAAACTGGCTACCAACAAGCCAAGCTAAGGCTGGGCATTTATAATTAAGAATAAGCTTCTGTGTATGATTTATTTAGGAGCTGGGTGGTGGGGCCCCCAAAAGAACAAAGAGCCAAAAGAGTAAAAAGTTAAAAAAAAAAAAGAATAGCACATGTGTGCTAGAATATGCTCAATGATAATCTTCTAAGGTACTCTGAAATCAGAGTTTATGAGTCAGCACAAGGTCTTTCCTGTTCTGAGTAACAGCAGCTCTCTCCTCATGAGGGAAACACAGTATGATGGGCTGGAGAAACAGTTCAGTTTGCAAAGTGCTCTCTAACGCACACATGAGGACTTGACTTGGAACCACAAAACCCATATTAAAATGGTAGGTGTGATGTTGTATGCTTGTAATCCCAACTCTGGAGAAATGGAAGCAAGTAGAGCCTTGGAACTTGCTGGTCAGTCAACCTGGCCTGTTTGATAGAGCCAGTGAGAGACCCTGCCTTGAAAAACAAAGTAGACAATACCTAAGAAGAAAAAGGGGAGCCGGGCGGTGGTGGCGCACGCCTTTAATCTCAGCACTTGGGAGGCAGAGGCAGGCGGATCTCTGTGAGTTTGAGGCCAGCCTGGTCTACAAAGTGAGTTCCAGGAAAGGCTCAAAGCTACACAGAGAAACTCTGTCTCGAAAATCCAAAAAAGAAGAAGAAGAAGAAGAAGAAGAAGAAGAAGAAGAAGAAGAAGAAGAAGAAGAAGAAGAAGAAGAAGAAGAAGAAAATGGGATTGTCCTCTTGTCTCCAGTTGTAGGTACACACATGTGCAGCTGCACATACCTGCACACCTCGCATGTGAACATACACGCACATCCATATGCACAGATATTAAAAGTGAAAGAATAATTTTAAAAGACACACTATTTGTTTTGAACATTTCAGTGTGTGTGTGTGTGTGTGTGTGTGTGTGTGTGTGTGTGTGTTACTGCAGTGCCTGCAGCGGCCAGAAGAGGGCATCAGATCCTCTGCAGCTGGATTTAGAGGAGGTTGTAAGCCACTCAATATAGATGATGAGGATTAAACTCAGGTTCTCTGCAAGGGCTTCAAATGTTCTTAACCACTGAACCATCTCTCCAGCCCCCTGGAAGTTTTAACATCCACACAGTTATTGACTCATAAACTGATTTTAGAGTAACTTTGAAGGGTATCATAGAACATACCCTCTGCTTGGGTTCCTGCATAATTTCCCTCAGTGATGGACTGTGGCCTGGAAGTGCAAGCCAAATAACCCCTTTCTCCACCTAAGCTGTTTTTCAGTCAGATCAATAGGAATAAAAACACAGAACAGAGAAGAAAATGAACGCTGAAATGAGTACACAGTTGAGGAAACGATAAGCCAGCTCTCATGCATGGGAGCAGAGACCTCTTAGCTGTGTTTCCCACAGTTAGAGTCATAGCCTTCTTCCTGTTAAGCCTCTGTGTTAACATGGATAAGATGTAAGCTCTGAGAAACGGGGAAAAATGATTTGAGATTTGTTTCAATATATTATTCATAAGTTGAGCTTAAGCAACCGACACAGAGAATGTTCTACCGCCTACAGAAAAACTCAAGGGCAGAAGAGCATTTAGCTGAAGTCCTGAGAAGGCACTCCCACCAGGCGGAATCCTTGCGGCATCTTTGTGAAATATTCATGGCCAATAACATGAAATTTCTAGAACACATCCCTTTCTTCCTTCCTGTGGTGTGGGGAGCTGAGGATGCCCTGAGCAAATGTGTATTGTTGACATGAGCGCAGCATGTCAAGGACCCTAGGGCCTCAGACCCATGGGGGATGGCAAAGTCTTCCTCAGATGAGGCTCAGAGGGAGGGCAAAGCCTTCTTCCTCTGGTCTGAGTGGGAATGTTGACAGTGTATGTAGAAACCATCAACCACAGCTTCCTCTTCCAGATGACTGTAGTGCTAAGTATAGCTAAGCCTGCCTCCTTGTTCAGCTGTATGTTGTAAACCCACCTCCTTGATGCACATATACAAAATCAAAGTGTTGAGGTTCCAGGCTGCTGGTGCCTTCCAGCAGAGCAAACCCATACCACCTGACCCTAGTATTTCTGTCCATGTGTCTGGCATTTCTCCTCTGCATCTGATCTTTTTTCATTCCTATGTCACACCAGGAAGGTCAATCCCTGAAGTTATATAGAGTTCAATACCATGGTAAGGAGTGCTTTGTCCTAAGCCATTCTGAAAGACTTGGGTGTGGATCCCACTCCTAACTAGAGATGGGACATTGGGCATTGCCTAAGAAGCTGCTGTCCTTCTGCATGAACACATAGGATGGAACGTGCTCCAAGCCACTGAATTTGTGATCTCTTACTTCAGCAACAAGAAGTTGACAAGAGTGCTGTCCCTCATTTCTGGTCCTCTAAGATGTCATGAGTCATAACGCTGACAATGGACCCTTACCCTGAGGAGATATTAGGACCTGGCAAAGGCACCGGAACTCTGATCTGGACAAATCCATAGTGAAGTCCACGACGCAAAGGTATTCTAAGTTTGTAATGAAGAACGGGTGCTCATGTGTGACAGTCATTTGTATCTGTGTATTACTTTACAAACACCGCTTCAGGGGTGGAGAGACAGTTCCATGATTAAGGGTACACATACACTTGCAGAGAACCTGAGTTCTGTTCCCAGCATCCATATCTAGTGGCTCACAACAGTTTGTAACTCTGGGTCCAGGAGCTCCAACTCAATTTTCTGGCTTTTTAGAGTCCCACAATCATGTACATATACCTATACATAGACATACACACAGTTAAAAATAAAATAAGTCTAAAAAAACAGCTTCTGTGTATACTACCCATGCACATTCCATATTAATACCCATTTTACAGGTGAGGAGGTGGAAGTCACGATAAATAGGGGGAACCAGGTTTCCCCACTTGCGTCCAAATGCAAAGAAAAATTGTACTACCTTTTGAACTCTTCTATAAGTCTAAGACTTTGAAATCCTTCTTCTAAAAATGAATTTAATTTTACTTAATCCAACATTTGCTAAATGTATTTGAATGTAGGCTTTTCTTATAGCATCTCTACAAATATCCCATGGGGCGGGAGGAACATTTTGGAATGTTATTAACTGGTTGAAGTAGTTTTCTAATGAGAATTCTTAAGAGTGTGATTATAAATGAAATACCTAAACTTTTACCGGTGCCTCTTAACTTACTAATTTAATTGCATGTGTGTGTAGAAAGCAAATGATTAAAACGGTAACAATACTGAAAGTCACCTTTCTCTTGCAATTCTATTAGAAGATTGTAGTCAAGCTGCATCCAAAGTCCAGAGCTACTGTTCAGGCCCCAGGGTCACATGCCAGGGTTGAACCCAGGTAGGCTGCCCCTTGCTGGAAGCCTGCTCCTTCTTAGAGTAGCATCACTACAGAGATCGGACAAAGCAGTCATTACTTGGGAGCTAAGAACACTTAGCAGCTGTGAGTGAAATGCCAGCCTGTGTCCATGGTCCTCGGAAGTGATTTGCAGTTACAGAATCCGCCAGGGGAAGTAGGCTGGTACGAACAGCTTGCAGAATGAGGGGTTTGCAAAATACCATTAAATTGCTACAGGCCAACTGTTCTCAAAATTATGTTCAATAATTCCACGATGCCCGCCCAAGCCCAGAAAAGTGTAATCTCCTTATACAAAATGCATGCAATTAATAAAAGATGAACATTTTACATCCCTGCCCTTCTCAACACTCATTATGTTTACCTCCTTTGATTCACACACAGTTTCTTTTCCATAAATGGGATCGTGGTTCGGTACATCCTGAACCAGCCCTTGAGGAGCAACGCTGATCACATTTCTTCAGTGGCGACCCACCATGCATTTCATTAGAGCGGGTTCTGCACCAAGATTTGCCCACCAAATTGCATCTGTGACTGCAGAATAAGGCCATTATGCACACTAGGTACTTAAAAAGTTCACAGGTATTACTGCTAGGGGGGGAAACATCCCATTTCCTACAGTGAGTGCTCAGAGGTCATCGTCCTCATTCTCCTTTTCTGAATCGTACTGGGAAAAGTAATGGCAACATGCAGGCCTTGCAGAAACAGCTCCAGCGGAAGAAAAAGATGCCTGAAGGGCCATTGTGAGAGGCCTTGTTAGCGCCACAGTCATTTGGCCAGGTGTTGTGCTCTGTAGAGCCCACCTGTACTACCTCGTTCTGGCGGTGTGACAATAACTCATGACAGCAGCGGAAATGCCCCTGTGGAGGCAAATGGCTTACCGCAGCAACCCGCAAAGTGCAGGGTTAAAAGCCAGCACAAGGGAAATCAAGGGTGGTAGCCAGCTTCCTGCTGATTAAGAGTGGTCATTTGCAGTCAATCCCGCCTCTCTATCGGTATTCTTTCTGATGACCTATGTTGTGCAGAAGGCTCTATGGGGAGTTTCTCAATTGATCCTATCTCCCAGGGCCTTACAGGAAAGTTTCCCTTTGGCCTGGAACTTTTTGATGACTCTAAGATCCTTCTGGGCAGAGGCCACATGGACACTTGCTAAATATAGACAGCACAGCACACTTTCAGGACATGTGTGTGTCTGTATTCATGTGTCATGGTGCATGTTGAGGTCAGAAGACAATTTGCTGGAGTTAGTTCTCTCCTTCCAACATGTAGGTCCCAGGGATCAAACTCAGATCCTCAGGCTTAGCAGCAAGCACCTTTACCTGCTAAGTCATCTCATTGGTCCAGGGTCAATATTATTTTTTTGCCTTAGGCACAACAGCAGGCATTTATTTTCACTTGCCTTTGAGACATACATTTGTCCCAGAGCCAGGACATTTAAATGCAGACCTATAAAGAGAAAAGCAATCCAGGAAAAAGTGAGTGAAATCACGCCATGCCTATTGTGAGTGAAGTTTCAGAATGAAGTCAGCAAGGACCATACTTTTCTATCATAGCTGTTTCCTCTTTGACACATATGCAGCACATCATTGATTATCAGCATGGCATGCAAACTTCCTGGACTAGACTGTAAGAATCAAGAGAGCAAAGATTGTTATTTGACAGCAAGCATATTGGAATGTTGAATACGGGAGTTAGGTGGATGACTCTGGGGATTAAATGCTAGCTACAAAAGTGTGAGGACCTGAGTTCAAATCCCCAGGACCCATGTAAAAAGCTGTACATGCAGCTTTGCCCACCTGCATTCTCAGTGCTGAGGGACAGAAACAGGAGGATCACCCAAGGGCTTGCTGGCCACCAGCCTAGCTCCAAGTTCAAGGAGAGACCCTGTGTGATGGTTTGAAAGAAAATGGCCCCAAAGAGAGTGGCACTATTAGGAGGTGTGGCCTTGTTCGAGTAGGTGTGTCTTATTAGAGGAAGTGTGTCACTGTAGAGGTGGGCTTTGAGGTCTCATATATGCTCAAGCCATGCCTAGTGTCTCAGACCACTTCCTGTTGCCTGCAAGCCAAGATGTAGGACACTTGGCTATCTCTCCAGCACCATATCTGCCTGCATGCCACCATGCCCCACCATGATGATAATGGACTAAACTTCTGAACTATAAGCCAGCCCCAATTTAAATATTTTTTCCTTTATCAGAGTTGCCATGGTCATGGTGTCTCTTCACAGCAATAGAAACCCTAACTAAGACACCCTGATTCAAGGGAATAAGGTGGAGGGTAATAAGTAGGATGGGAAATATCCTTCTTTTTATTCATATACACATACACATATGCATACACATAGACCACACATACATACACATACTCATAAACACACATACACATACAAACACCAAACACACACTCACACACATGTATATACATATACTCTTATAAGAGTATACTTACACTATATGCATATATAACATTTACTACACACATATACATATACCCCACACACTCACAAACACACAGACACCACACACACACACACACACACACACACTCACATACATATACCACACACATACATATACAACACATATATACATATATCACACACACAAACACATAGATGCCATGCACACATACATACATATTCACATACACATATACCACACACACATACCTATAGCACACACACATATATACCACATGTACAAACATATACATATACATACACCACACACACATACATATACTACACATACAAACACATATAGACATACTACACACACATATACCACACATATGCCATACATGCATACACATACAACACACACACACACACACACACACACCATGTACTCATACACAAGCACTCATAAAAATATATAATAAATGTTAAAAGTAAATTATACCTAAAAATAATTTCAAAAAGATTTAATTCTTAATAATAATTAAGATTAAGTTTTAATTATTCTCAGAGTTTCCATTCAGCAAGTGCCCGGTATAATTTCTTGACTTAATGGGAAAAAGGGAAACAGAAAATACTTAAGTATCTCACTCGAGTTGATAGTAGTAACAAAGTTAATTTAATTTAGTTTGAGTTTAGGGATGGACAACATCCTCACCCTACAGAGGTTGGACAGGTCTAGTCCAGAAGATAACGTAAAGACAAGCTGCCCCAAGGGTGAGGCAAAGGTCCTGAAGAACCAGTGGCCCCCATTCAAACTGATGGAGAAGTGGGCTGCACCCCTCCTCCACCAAGCGGGGACACAGACCCAAGTAGCATCCTCCATCCTATGTAGCAGAGACCCGAGACAGCGAATTCTGATAAGACAAGTTGTGTTTACATTTCAGCTCCATAACTTTAGCACATGAGTGACTTTGGCAAATTGTTTCTCTTAGCCTGAACTCCTGTAAGAGGTTGAGAAGGTCCATAATTAACCACCTATCCATAAACTTGCGGATTTAATTTTGAAACATCACCTCTGGCTGTGTGAATGACCCTACTACTTCCTGGTTAGTACTTAGGTGTACTTCGGCTTAGCTTTTGTCATTTGTATTTCAAATGTGTTTTATGTGATTGCCGTCCATGGTATTTTGGGTTTTTTTTCCTTCCCTTTCTCAATTTGACTCAAATTATAGCAAAGCTCTCAACAGCAATTAACTGATGTCGCTAGAAGTAATAATGCCAAAGGTTAAGTAGTTACTTTGTGAACATCTTAAGCTGTCCATTCTCGATGACTCCTGCTGCATTCTCAAGTTCATCCGGCAGACCTTGACCCAATTTTGCTCCATCCCAGGCTGAAAGAAGGGATAGAGAGGAGTAAACATCACCCCTGTACTCGTGACAAGATCCATGTGCACCAGCTCAGCTTGTCAGGAACAAGGTGCCACTGCATGGTGCTCCTGTAACCACATCCTTAGGGAGACAATATTATTCTTTCATTTTTCACTAAAAGAAAACTTTAAGGGGACTAGAGAGATGGCTCAGCAGGTAAGAACACTTGCTGCTCTTGTAGAGGACCTGAGTTTAGTTCCCAGCACCCACATCAAGTGGCACACAACAACCAGTAACTCCAGTTCCAGGGACTCTGATGCCCTCTCCAGGTTTCCTGGGATACTGCATTCACCTGCATATGCCCTTACACAGGCACAGACACATATAATTTAAAAAGAAAAAAACTTTAAAATTCACACATAGGACTTTCTCACAAAAAAATCACTTAAATCTTGCCAATGATTTTTGATAGCATAAGGAAGATATACCTATTTCCCCCATTCTACACTTAGAATTTATCTCATGACAATTTTGGAAAATCAACCTAAGAGCCAAACACCTTTTAAGAAAGGCTGGTACATGGGATGCTTTCTGAGTATTAATCCTACAACCAGTTTTTTTATTCATTTTACCCATTACTACTTCTACCAGCTTATTATTATTATTATTATTATTATTATTATATTATTATTATATTATTATTATTATTTTATACCCAGCCAATCATAACAAAACATGAAGGATAGTTTCTTGTTTGAATTTCTCTTATTTTCTTGCTTTGTTATTATGGCTGAAAACTCTAGGAGAGCAGTAGAAACCGGATCCTTGTCTTGTTCCTGATCCAGTGGGAACTTCCCATTGTTTAATATGATTTTGGCTGTCTATTGGCATAAGCACCATTTATCAAGCTGAATTCACAGCTTTCTGGGATTTTTTAAGATGAGGAATAGACGTGAGATTTCATCAGGTGCTTTCAGTACATACGGAGGTGATTGTGAGTCTCCCCCTTCTCACTTTGCTAATTTGTTTAGTCATGGATTGGTTTCCTGGGATTAGTCCAACCTTGCATTCCTGGGACAAACTCTGCTTTGCCATGTGTATGCTCATCCCTGTACTATGTAACTATGTTACTGAATTCTTTTTGATACCTCTTAGCATTCATCTCTGTATCTAGGAGGGATTATTTGATCTTTAATCTTTTTTTTCCTCTTTTTGATATTCTGGTATCAAGCTGAAATGTGGCCTTGGAAGATGGAAAGGCTAAGTGGCCCTCCTTGCACAGTGTTCAGCAACATCCCCTAAGAGTGTCCCCTGCAAATCCCTCACACCCTCTCCCCCTCTATGTTGGCTGTTCAATGCTTGGATCTTCGTCTCTGCAAGCCCTCCAGACCCCACCTGATTTCCCAGATAGTATCTGGCTCCTCCTCTCTCGACCACAGTGGGGAAGCTATCTCCAGAACCAGTTGGAACAGTTTGCTGTTCCCTATTGCCTGATGCTCCCACAGCTGGAGGGTCACCATGTCATATGCCTTGTGTGATTTGTCAATCATTGGGTGTGCGTGGTGCGGGGAGGGTAATACTGTACCTTCCATTTCATCTCAGCAACAAGCAGGGTTCAGAGTCTAGAATGAGAATCTCATAACCATTTAAAAAAATGAATGAACATTTCTCTGTAAAATAATAACCATTCCAGAACCCAAAATATCCCATTGAGGACAAGACCATGAGATGCAAGGAAACAGTCTAGAAAAAGAACACTTCAAATGTCATCCTACTATTGATGCCTTTTCATTTGCACTTCAGTCTTGACCTGGAAGCCATGCCACAGACACGCAGGGAAGGATCCTTCCCAAAGTACTTCTCAGTGTTACTCCTGGGGAGACATTCCGGGTGGCAGAGGAGTAACTATGCAATACAATGTACACAACAGAGGAATGTTTGAAAAATTGCCATTCTGTCACATCTCCCGTTCTCTCTCCTTGAGTGTCCTTATGGCCCTTTGGCCCCTTTGCAAAGCAGACCTCAAAGAAAATAAAGATTTTTATTTTTTCCTAAAATTATAGAGCCCTGTACTAAAGCACTAATTAAGATTGCTTAATTACAACTGGTTTAATAAAGCCAAATGCAGTGGGCAGAGAGAAGACTCAGCTGTTTGCTGCTCTTGCAAAGGACTGGATTTTAGTTGCCAGCCCCCACCACACTGGGAAGCTCACAAACCCCTGTAACTCCAGTTCCAGGGGATCCAGTGGCTTCTTCTGGCCTCGGAGGACACTGCACTCACACACACACACACACACACACACACACACACACACACACACACACAAACACAAAATAAATCTTAAAAAAAAAAAACCTCTATACTAAATTGATCCAGTGGACGGAATGGTCCTACAAGATCATTTGTACAGGTCTTGTGAAAAGTTCAAATCTGTGACAGGAATTCACCTGCACATGTGCACAGTGTGTGTCCCAGAGACTCCAGTGAACATAGTAAACCGAGCCTGTGGTTGGTTTTTGTCAATCATCTGCCCAGTAAGCTTACCCCACCACCACCCTGGTCACTCAATAGAATTCAAATCTTACCCTGATGTCTACACTCGCCCAGAACCATGAGATTTGGGGCAAGCTCATTCTTTTTTAGAATAGACCTAACTGATGTAATGATGTATTAGTTTGCTGTCAATTGCTGTGATAAATACCAGAGCCGAAAACAGTTAGAGGAGGAAAGAGTTTATATAAGCTTGCAGTTTATACTCCATCATTAATGGAAACTGAGGCAGGATCTCGGGGCTGGAACTGAAGTAGAGACCATGGAAAAACACTGCTTATTGACTTGTTCCTCATGGTTTGCTCAGGCTGTTGTCTCATATCACCAAGAACCATCTGTCTAGAAGTAGAACTACCCAAAGTGGGCTGACTCCAGACCAATCTGATGGAGGCAATTACTCAGTTGAAGTTTCCGTTTTTGGCTAATTTCGGTCAGGTTGATGAAAAGTAAAACTACCATCACATGTGAAAAGTAGTTCCCATGGGCATTCTCCACCCCACCCCACCCCCCTTGGTTTTTCAAGACAGGTTTTCTCTGTGTAGTTTTGGTGCCTGTCCTGAATCTCACTCTGTAGACCAGGCTGGCCTCAAACTCACAGAGATCGACCTGGCTCTGCCTCCCCCAAGTGCTGGGATTAAAGGCGTGTGCCACCTGGCATTCTTTTGGTCCACACCCAGCTAGGTGACTTGGAATTTACTAAGGAGAAGAAGAAAAACTTGCTGGTAAGTTCTCAGGATGGATGACTTTCCATAGAGAACTAGAGATCCTTGGAAATAGATCCCTTTACCTGTCCCTTCAGATGTTAGATCTCAGCACAATACCATACACAGCTGCAGCATCTACTGCCTACGTAAGGATGCAGGAAATGCCCAGAATACTGCACCAGGGAAACAGAGAGAACCTGGCCTGAAGAATTCTGAGTCTTCAAGTGTACTGACTCTGATGTTCCTTGTATGGGCCATCCATGTCACCCAGCAAGAGGAATTCTTCATGGTTCAAGATTCACATGGAGATTGTATGACTTTCATTGAAATGGCCCAATCACATAAAAATTGATCATGTGTGAATGGGTGAAAAGGGAGCTCAGATGCCACCCTGACCAGATACTGCTCATTAGGGGCAGAAGTAGGCATCAAATTTGGTTTTCCTATCTTCAATTTACTGAGACATAAAAAGGAGGGAGACCAGAAGGGAAATCTTTAAATAAGATGGTGGTGAGTGATGGAAACGAAATTGCTCTATCTGCTGGTAGGATTTTTTTTTAAAGCAGGAAGGATCCCATCTAATCCTTTATCTTATCTTTTTTCCTGGGCTTCAGTCTGGCCCTCATTCCAGCTGTTAGATTGAATTCTCAGAGAGGAGATAAATTGAAAAATGGAATTCTAACACGTTTTTCTTTCTTTTTTTTTTTTAAAACTCCATCTCACATCCTGTCCTTCTTTCCCCCGACATCTCCAATTATCCTCCAGGTCTTAGGAAGTGAGTTTTTAAAAACTTTCGGCCCTTTGATAAGTGCAGTTCCACAATAGTCTGTTATTTCTACATGGAAATAATTATCCAAGGTCCAGGACTGATGTTGCTTTGTAGACAGAATGTAAGTTTCCCAGTTCACTCCTTTATCTTCAGCAAGTGTGCCCAACCTTCTGAGACTGTGACAGGATGTCATCTAAAGTTGACACTCAACCAGTAAAAAATTGAGAGGAAAAAAATTCCAACAAAAATACCACCAGGCGGTGGTGGCACACGCCTTTGATCCCAGCACTTAGGAGGCAGAGCCAGGTAGATCTCTGTGAGTTCGAGGCCACCCTGGTCTACAGAGTGAGATATCCAGGACAGGCACCAAAACTACACAGAGAAACCCTGTCTCAAAAAAAAAAAAATACCCTGGTAATGTTTTTAATTAAGTTCAAAAGTTTTGTTTGGCTTAATTCACAGTTACCCTTAGCAACATACGTCCCATGAGCTGTAGGTTGGACAAGCATGCCAGAGCATTCTAACAAACCCCCTTGCTCACCCAACATCTTAGACCCTATTGCTGTGTGGGTTCAAGACTATGCCACATCAAGCCAAATTTCTATTCATCCCTCTCTACCTTTGGAAGAATTCAATCGGCAGACTTCATGGGAGTCCTCATCCTATGAATACCCTCTTTCTTTCATTTTTTAAAAGGTGTGTTGGTATGAATGTGCAGTGCCCACGTTGCCCAGAAGAGGGCATTAGGTCCTCAGAAGCTGGAATTCACAAATGGTTGGGAGATAGCATACGGTGGTGGAAACAGAACCCAGGTCCTCTACAAGAATAGCCAGTGCTCTTAACTGCTGAGCTGTCTCTCCAGCCCCACAAGACTCACATTATTTGTGAGTAGCTATTGGCAATCGATAGCTCTGAGGAGAGTCAGTTTTCTTTAAGGATGTGGCTATGGGAGGCTGACACATTCAAGAGTATTTGGGTAGCACAAATTGGACTTGATGCATAAAAAGGGGGAAAAAAAAGACAAAGTTGAATGGGATGATGAACCTGGGAAGGGATGATGGGATGAATATGATCAAATCACACTGCATGAAATTCTCAAAGAACTTTTTTTTTTTTTTTGACAAAGTGCTTTCCCTATAGTGGTCTTGCCCTTTGCTCTGCCCCCTCTACAGTGAGGCATACCCCTTCCTTTCTCTGAGCACGTTACCATCTGGAACTGATAGATTCTAGCAGAACTTGGAGCTGAAGAAACCCATGGCTTTTGTCTGTTTGTGGAAGCCCAAAGTATCTTCGAATAAAAGTTGACTTTTTTTTATCTTCTTTTCATTATATTGTCAATTGAATCAGTGGCCTTCATGAGTCTATTTAAAATCACTAGTCCCCACAGGAAACATTACAATGATCTGGTGTCTTCTCCGATGCCCGGGACTTAGGCCATTTAGAAACTCAGTTCACATCTCTAACTCCAAGCATCTCATTAGCTTAATGGAGGCCCGTCCGGCTGGCTGTCATTTGCCAGATCATGCTTCCAGCTTCTCAGGAGATGGGCTTCTACTCACTTCCCCCGCCCCTGGCTTCCTCTCTCAATTTGTAATTCAAAGCTGGGGTTTAAATTCCTCATAGTTAAGACATCAGCAGAAGGGGTGAAGACAGCCATGTGTATTAGGCTGATAATGTTCCTAATATACTAGGACGCTGTGTGGGCTGTGGTTTACGATCAATTAAGCAGATTCATTCTTCTATGCCTCCCGGCTCAGATGTGAGGTCCATGTGTTAAGCAGCAAGAGTCCACCCCTGTGGAATGAAACAGGGAGAATTGTTAAAGACCCTAAGCATTAACAACAGACACTGGGCCACCAGCCCCTGGGCACAGGACACAGAACTCTTCTGTACAGCTCTGATTCCAAACCAAGTCTGAAGTTTTAACTTCATGTCTATAAAGTTATATTGATTCCCAAAGGCCTAGTTCTGAATCTCTTTACTTCCTTCAATGTTGATCTGCAAAACGATAAAAAATGAAATTGAAGTCATGGCCAGTCAAATTCTAGATTCCTGGCATCTCTTTAAAAAACCTCACAATGTCCAGTCAAGGCTAAGAGCAGCATTAATCTATGGGTATAACTATAAATAGATGGAAGGCAGTTGGACACCATTTAGAAAAAAAAAAGTAACAACAACAACAACAAACAAACAAAAAAAAAACAGTAGTGGATTCCCCTCTCCTCCAGAGCCTATGACCTCTCAAGCTATGGGCTTTTAACCAGGTTTGCAGTCCCAAAGTTGCCTCCACTAAAGCAGGCCTCAGAGCCAAGCAGACAGTGGTTGGTTACCACCATGACTTTCATGGCACTGTTGCACCAATGACTGCATCTTGTCTGACTAGGTGTTGTATCATGGATGGTCCAACGCTGAGTAACACCTCTTTGTGGCAGTGGCCATACAGAGACTCCTGAGTGACCAAAGGACTGAGAGCCATGACTGAGAGTGCTCAGTCATACATGAGACATTCATGTCAACCAGATGCGCGCGCACACACACACACACACACAGGCTCACAGACCATCCAGGAAGATGGAACAGAAAGACTGTAAGAGCCAGAGGAGGCGGAGGAGAGCTGTGAAATGTCATCTGGACATGATAGGGCCGTTACACTCATGAGCTCACTGCAGTTAGGGTTACCTGCCCGAGATCAAGTCAACAAGGTCAGTCAACATCCCAGCAGGCAATCAGACTCAGTAGGAAGCAAGGAAGAAGAAAGAAGGAAAGAAAGGAAAGAAGGAAGGAAGGGGAGGAGGAAGAGGAAGGAAGGAAGGGGAAGAAGAGAAGGAAGGAAGAAAGGAAGGAAGGAGGGAGGGAGAGAGAGGGAGAGAGAGAAGGGGAAGGGGGGAGTGGGAGGATGATGTGTTGATAGGTTTCCAGAAGGAGTGTGGAGGCTGTTGGGTGGGTATGATCATGATACATTGCATATGTGTATGAAATTGTCAAAGAATACATAAAAGATTTAAAAAAAAAACCTTAGAGTATCTGATTCTAGAACCACACAATTCTGTGACAAGCAAGCAGGTTCCTCCCTTGCATATGTGTCATCTAAGCCCGCCTATCCCTACCTCCCTGCACCTGGCAGGCACTGCTGTTACCCATCCTAATTCTAAAGCTTGACCCGGGCACAGTTCTAATATTTGCACATCTAATTGCAATTCACTGGTTCTGCGATGGCATCATCGTAAGCAATGCCTTCTTTCCAACAAACACTGGAGGATGCTCACAGCATTGCCTCCTGCTGCCAAGTGCTGCTCCTGACTCTGCAGACTGACAGATGATGTGAGTGTACACCTCTCAGCCGTGGGACCCCACTCTCATCTGCTTTCTATAGCTACGATCATTTCTAGCTACAGTTGGAGCCCATCATCTACACATTTGAGTAGCCTCAGACTCTCACTTTTGATCTTTGAATGATGACAGTGTCGTCCCCCCCACCCCCCACTCAAAGCCTACAATGCCTGGCATAGTCTAGGACCTTAGCGTCCATTGTCTCCATCTTATTTTGTGGCTTCAAGCACACGAACTTTCATACATAAATACTTCCACGATATTCACCATGCTCTCTGTGCCACAGAGGCTTGTACATGCTCTTCTGTGACTAGACATGCTTCCCCTCCTTCTTACACATCTGGGACTTCTACTCATTCATCCCTTGACATCTCAACAGGGGACTGGGGAGATACCCCAGTCAGTAGTGTCTGCTGTAAAGAATGAGGATCTGATTTTAATCTCCAGAACCCACATAAAAATGTGGGTGTGAAGTGACATGCTGATTATCCCAGCACTGGGGAGGTGGGAACAAAAGATCCCTGGGCCTCACTGCAGCCTAATTGGTGAGTTCCCAGCCAATGAGAGACGCCATCTTGAATCTCAAAGGACATGGGTGGTATTCCCCAGGATGACACCTAAGGTTGTCCTATCGCCTCCATTTGCCCCCACAAGCTGGGCACATTCCCACAGAGGCCTCTCAGGCCTTTTGACAGGAACATATCTCCATCCTGTCATGTTAGGGAGCCCCCCACGCCTCTCCTTAGAAGCACTTCTCATTAGAAGACACTGCCTGTTCTCCCAAAGAGCTCGGAGCAGAAGCCAAGCGAGGTTTCTATCCCTTCGCATCCCTAGCACAGAGCTAGGGACCAGAAACTTGGGGACACAGGAACAGTTGGCACTGGATGATTCATATTCAATTAAATCGGTTGACTGCACCGAAGTCCCAAGGTGACACCCTTTGTGATGCAAATCACCCCTGATTTATTTGTAATGTTAATTTCATTTTCATTTCTGCAACACATGTTGTGACCATCGGTGAATTAAGGGGCCAGCTCTGGTGCTTGGGACAAGTGACGAAGAGATCCCAGCTTCACTGGGGTTTCTCAGCTCAAAAACTAAATCTTTTTTTATAAGTCATTGACAACCTTAAGCTCCACAACTTCGTCCTGAGTTCATCCCAAACACAGTCACCTTATTCAACATGACTTTCGTTGGGGACAATAATTCCTCTTCCTTATTCTCTCCTCAGTCCCATGCCTGGGTCTCATGATGGGCTAGCACAGCTGACCACATCCTTGCCCCTAGCGTCTCAGCTGAGCCTTGGGGACAATGTTGCCTTAATATGAAAAAGAAGCATCAAATTTTCAGGTAGAATTAAGGTCTTGATCAACTGACCTGGAGATGGGGATTTCTTCCAGGTTTATCTTTTATTTCATGTGACCCTGATGTAATCCAAAATCCTTAATAGCTGTAAGACTCAGAAAAGAGGAAAAACAAGTTAAAAAAAAAACCCACAAGTTAAACAAGCAAACAAACAAACAAAACACACACACACACACACACCTCAGAAGTATGACTGGGAGGTAACTGGCTCTGAAAGTGGAGGGGTCCAGCAACCCAGAATCACAGACTGCCAGGACTAGAACACCTAAGGAAGTGAATTCTCCCCTCTAATGTCCAGAAAGAGGCACAATCCGCAGACCATGTATCTAATTGGTGAGCTCCAAGCCAATGAGAGACACTGTCTTGAAGCTCAAAATGCATGAATGGTATTCCTAAGGATGTCATCTAATGACTGCAGCTTGTTCATTTTGGCCTTCAGAACTTGTTGCTGTGATAAGACACCATGACCAAGGCAGCTTATAGAAGAAAGACTTTGTTGGGGATTACAGTTCTGGAGGGTTAGAGTCCATCATGGTGGGAGTCCTGGCAGCATGATGGCAAGAACAGGAAGCTGAGCACTGAGCACTCCCAACTCACCACAAGCATGAGTCAGAGAGCAGGAACTGGAAGTGGGGTGAGACGTTACACTCTCAAATCCAGTGACACACTTTCTCCAGCAAGGCTGCACCAACTAAACTCCCTGAAACAGCCCCCGTTGTCTGGGAACTAGCTGTTCAAGCACCTGAAATGTTGGGGAACAGTTTCCATTCAAACCACCATAGAAATCCAACGTGATAATGTAACGTGGCTTGAAACCACCACACACCGGTGGAACATCAAAGACTTTATGAGCTGAACTTCCGGCTTTCAGCAATGCTCTAGATCAAGGGATTGAAGTCAGAGGATATAATTTAAGGCAGCATTGCAAGATTCGGGGACTGAGGGAGGCATGAGAAGGTAGAACTACCCAGTCACCTTCAGGTCTAACGGAAGCCCCGCTCCAGCTGAGAAGCAGGGACATCCAAGACTATTAACAACAATCACTGTGAAGGCTGCTGACATTAATGTCCACTTCACATATAGACATTTTATGTTAAAATAACAATGAGCTGGGCCTGAAGCTTGAATGTTTATGACCTTGAGTAAGGTCTCACTCATTTATCCAGAGTCTAAAACAAGACCTTTTACAGTACAGACAGCCTACCTTCCTATATCCACTCGATCTCCAAGGGATAGACCCGATCTGTTGAAACCCCATAAGGTGCCCCTCAGAAACCACCCAGTGTTAAGAGAGTCACTTTAAACACCACCAAAGTCCCTTAGATGCTGGCTGTAAAAGAATTCCTGGTACCCCTGTTTGAGATGTCCACATCCAGGTTCTCAGGTGCACCTTGCTTTTTTTCCTGGGTGTCTCTTTCTCTCTTGATCCTCCAGCTTAAGCCTATATTAAAATGTCTTTAATCAAATCTCTGCTTTATTAGATATGGGCTAGTATTAAAGTCCCTTTCAGCCCTGAAGCCACAAATCCCAATGTGACCTAGGTGGAGGTTCCCCAAAGGAGAAAAGAAAAGAAGGGGTGGGGGAGAGAGGGGAAGGGGCAGGGGAAGAAATGATCAAGGATTTACCATATTAATTTTTATTTAGGTCTTTTTTTCTTTTAGTTGTCTTATTTTATGTGTGTGAATATTGGCCGGTATGTATGCGTGTATGTATGTGCACCAAGTGTGTGCCTGGTACTTGACAAGGCCAGTAGAGGGCGATGTATCCCCTGGAATTGGAATTACAAACAGTTGTGAGCCACTATGTGGGTGCTGGGAAGTGAACCCAAATCCTCTGTGAGATTAGTCTGTGCTGTTAACTCCTGAGGTTTGCCACATTTTTAAACAACAAAAAGGGGAACCTGGAAAAGAAAGCTAGGAGTGTTATATTTCAGCTCCTGTAAGAGTTTGGGGATTATTCTACAAAATTCAATTACTAATTCAATTAACTTAGATTTATTGAATATTCACAGTGTGTCAGTCAAATTGGCCCTTAAAAGCACAACCATAAAGAGAAAGGTCACATTCGTGATCACTTTTTTTTCCACATGAATGCTGTGGGGAAATGGGTGCCACTTTGGAAAACTAGAGCCTCTTGCAAATCCCGGCTGCACATCCTGCAGGTTCTCCCAGGCTCTGATGCCATGAGAAATGCATTTCGGAACTTACAAACTCAATTTAAAAAAAAAAAAAGATGGTTTATAACCTACTTGCTTCCATGCCTGACTTCCTTGTCCACTGGTCAAGCGATGGAAGGGTCTGCGAAAGGAGAAACTTCTGAAAAGGATTTTGGGTGGTTAGAAGATTTGATCTGGGGGAGCTGTAAAAGATGAGGGGAGGTTCAGATCTTGAACCTCACCTTCGCTTTTGGCCAGTGTCTGCTCTTTCACTTGCCTGCCTCTTTCAGGCAACTGACTTGCTACACTGAGCACCTCTGTCCCTGGATCCAAAAGACCAGGATTTGGAATGGAGACATAATTACCTCATTGTCTTAAGGCTGTCCTTTTACGGTAAGCCGTCATCAAGTGCAGTCACGTGGATGAAGTGGAGACTCGACCCAGATCTTCTGAGGGCATCTCCTCCGCCTGTTCTCCTCATGCCAGCCATTAGGTAGAGAAAGCACAAGTGAGTGTCGTCTTCCTAAGGGAGCCAGGATGATCACCTATGAGGAGAAACCATGGATCCCAGGTGACCATGTATCATATAAGTCATCAACTGCAGCCACCTCCTCCTAAGTGCAGGGTGCTGAAAATGGGCAGTATACACACATACACACACACACACACACACACACACACACACACACACACACACACGTGTGTGTGTGTGTGTGTGTGTGTGCATTGTATTTTTATATCCACACCATACCTGTGTGCAACTGTGTGCAAAAGAGTTTATATAAACGCTCTGTATTTTTTACACAGGTCTTTTCGTGTGTTTGTGAAACTAAAAATGACCTAACTAAGAAAGTTTCTTAATTTTAAAAAGAAAAATTTGGGGCTGGAGAGATCACTCGGTGCTTGAAGTGCTTGCCACACAAACAAGAGAACCTGAGTTCATTCCCCTGCACCAACATTTAAAAAAAAGCTAGGCACAGTGGCTCATGCTCACAACACCATTGTTGGAGAGCCTGAGACAGGAAGATCGGTGGGGCTCAGTAGCCAGTCAGCTCGGCCTCCTCAGAAAGCCCCAAGTCCCAGTGAGAGACTGTCTCAGGTGGATAGATCCTGAAGAACGACACCTGAGGTTGACCTCTTACATGTACACACACGTACCCTAAAACACATGTAGAGTACACATAGATGTGCAAAATAAATACATTAATTTTTAGAGTTGAAAGGAAATGATAGGGAGCCCTGGACTAACATAACGGAAGAATGCTAATTCAAACTTTGAAAGTGTAAAGGGTGAAGACAGATGGGAAGCTCCCAAAGGGGCTTCTTAGGGAGGGAAGAGAATGGTTCTAGGCTATAGTTTCCTCCACGTCTGTTTACTGGGACCATCACAACCTGCGGCACAACACATGCTGTTTGGGCTCATGAACTCTGAGCATCCATTCCCCTGCTCTCCCACTCATTTGCAAATGGCTTCTGAGCATATCCTGTTTACCAGCACGTCCCACAGATACCGGGGTTGCTGAGGCAAGCAGGGGATGTGGTCCCACCCTCAGGTGCATTCTAGGGAGAGAAGACAAGACAAGCGAACAGATACATTCACTACACCTCAGGTACGGAGAAATGCTGTGGAAAGAAATAAAACCCGGAGACAGCCGTGTGAAGACCTGACGGGAGAACATTCTGCTGTTGAGTCACAAGAGCAGAATCTCGGAGGCAGCTCCTCCCTTCGTGTTCACTGCGGAGAAAAGGTCAGCGAGAGATGTAGCAGACTGTGAACTTAGCACCGGTGATTCTCCTCATTTAGTGTTTCCAACAGTCCTGTGTAGCAGGTGTTCTTATCATCCTTGTTTTGTGGATAGGAAATGAAACACAGTGGAGGGCACATGTCTTCAGGACTTCACCATAAGGACAGAGGTGAGAATCGAATTCAAACATGACCATGGCGCCTGCTGCTCTGCACACACCATCCCTTACACACAAAGACCAACAAACCAAAAGAAGGTGGACAATGGACCCCTGTAAAACAAGACATTGCTAATCCGAGGGAGACGACATCATGGATCCATTCTCAACCACCGTGGGTTGAGATCTGGTCATCGCAGAAGCGGCCACATTCTTTATGTTGTTGTTTGTTTTGGGGGGGGTTGTTTGTTTGTTTGTTTGTTTGTTTTGTTTTGTTTTCCTGAGACAGGGTTTCTACGCATAGCTTTGCTCCTTTCCTAGAACTCACTCTGTAGACCAGGCTGGCCTTGAACTCACAGAGATCTGCCTGGCTCTGCCTCCCTAATGCTGCACCACTCCCCAGCTTGGGGCCACATTCTTATGTGTGGCCCAAGCCTAAGAAAGCCGAAGCACAGGGAATGGTGGGAGAACTCTACAGCCTTTGTCCTGCATGCTCTGCAATTCTCACAGTGGATGGGGGGTGTCAGCCCTCATACTCCATAGCAAGAAGCTAGAGACACAGACAGTGGTACCAATAGGCAGAGAGGTGGTAACTCAGACACAGAGAGCAGCATGCTGATAATTAGGAGTGATCCAATGGCACAAAATAGGGAATCACTGTGATCTGTGTTCCTCTTCCATTCCTTCTCCTTAATCCTCAACACGATGAGCATTCCCAGGCTGCTTCTCAAGAGCATAAAATATCAGCATTTGGGGCTCTGAGTGGCGAGTTCTCTGCCACCCACCAGACGTTCATCTATCTGACCCACGAAGCTGGCTGCTCATTACGCAGACACACATTTTTCTCAGGTTCTCAATTTAAAGCAGAATCTGGCAGAGCTTTGAGAGGAAACCGAAAAGGAGCCCTTTGAACAAAAATTCCTAAGCAGTGAAAATGGTATCTATAGAATTCCGGCGCTGTTTCCGATTACCTGGAATTGGCCACTGTTCTGACTTTCCTGGCATCCCCGCTTGGAGAATCACCTGCCAAATTGGCTTTGGTATTGTGTGGCATGTGCGGGAAGAATATTTTGAATTAACCACTATAAGAACTCAGCAGGGCTTGCAGCCATCCACATGGACCGGAAAGCAAATTTGGATTCATAGGTGCCAGGAAAAAAAAAAATCAGGATTTGAGGGGCCTGAACCCTGAAGAAAAACAAGGCAGAAAGATGTGAAGACTGCCTTCCAAATTGTTCACAGAGCCTTGACAGGTCATTAAACTGTGTAGGGGGTAGCCTGATGAACCAAAGCTACTTTAGAAAGCTACTTAAAAGCTGAGCCAAGGTAAGAAGAGCATCCTTAAAGGGATAAGGAGGTAAAGACTTAGACTAACAGACAGTCAAGGCTAAATACAAGTGAGGGCCTTTAAGGATGAAGTGAAACTACCAAAGAGAGATACAGATGATTTTCACAGAGAGAGAACTGAGGATGCATTATTGGGGTGTGCCTCCCCAGAGCTGCTCTGATGTTAAAGACCAGGTCCATCTGGCCCCATCACTAATGTAACTCGAGTTTTCTTGGGTTGGTTTTTATTTGGGGTCACTCTTGATGAAGCCTCTATCTCCACATATTCCCAAATAGCATGTTTGTGCTTCCTGTCTTCCCCGGGGCTTCAGGGGCTATCTCACACCAACAGGTATCATCAAAGGGTCTCCTGAGAGTGAGCTGTGAGAGAAATGTCAGCATTACTTGGCGGTCTCCCAACTGAGGGTGAATGGTGGGAATTCCCAGGCCCTTACCTTCACTGTTTTTGATGACACCTATCGCTCTGTTTTAAATGACCATCTTTTGTTTTCTTCTATCTATGACACATTGACAGAAAGATTCTCAACGATCCATGTTGTTGAAATTTAAGAAAGAACATTCATGGGGTTGGGGAGATGGTTCAGTGGGTGAAGTGTTCGCCATGTGAACATGAAGACATGAGTCCCATCTGCAGAAAACATGTAAAAAGCTACATGTGGTACAGGACCTATAATCCCAGCCTTGGGGTAGGGGGGTGGAAACAGGAGGATCTTGGGCACTATGAGCCTGCTGGTCTAGCTGAATGGGTGTGCTCTCAGTTTGGGAAGAGACTCTGTCTCAAACAATAAGATGGAATTGAGGAAGAACACACCAGAATTGACCCTCTGGTCTCTACATGCAGGCTAATACCTACACGTGCATACAGTAAAAACATATACAACACACATGTGTGTGTGCATGTGCACGCACACGTGCGCACGCACACGCACACACACACACACACACACACACACACACACACACACACACACACAAATAAAAGAAAAAATCACCACCTTCAGAGTTAACTCTCCTGGAATCTTCTTTTGTTTTCATTTGAATAAGTATTTATAGAGTATAAATATGTCATGTTATCTGAGCTAAATAAACCAGGGTACTGGTTGCTGTTTTTATCTAGGAGCCTAATCAATAAGTAAATTACCCACTAAATAACTTATGGAATTAGCTAATTCATTCCAAAGTGGCTGCAGATTTGGAAAGGGACAAAGAGTCACACTATGATTTGACCGAGGGTTCCTCCAGCATGTCTGGAGGGCGGTGATGTGATACACAATCTCACAGCCAAACTCCTGCACTCCATACTGGGGAGACACTATGGGTCTGTGCTCCTTTTCCAGAAGGTTCAGAGCCTTAAAAACCGGCATTTAAAAAGCAAAAAAAATCCCATTAACAGTAGCCAGTTTGCCATTAAGGAATTCCAAAACTCTACCAGGAAACAATAGCTACTCAATTTTAAGGATGCCTAGTTATGTGAACTATGAAACCATCTCAAAATCAAACATGATTTATAACCTTAGAACCTAATACATGACAAGATAGATGGGCGCAGACAACAGCTACCTGATCTCATTTTTTTTTTTATGAGAAGAAGCACATGTGGAAATGAGATAAGTTTGTTGTTGGTTTTTTTTTTTTTTCATTTTTTGTTGGCCCTGATGCAGAGCTTTATTCTCACCTACCTGTTATCGATTTCACACTAAAGATAATTCTGAAAATATAATTGCATTTAGAGCTCATACAAATTAGTAGTTAATGTGTGCTTAGGATTCTTGAGAGGCCCATATTTCCTCTGGAGTGTATACTTTTTCCTGTAATAAAACTTCACCCCAATTCTTTTTTTTCTTAAAGATGCATTTATTTGTTTTTATGTGTATGTGTGTATGTGCATGAGTTTGTACACTAGGTGTGCTGGAGCCTGTGGAGTCCAGAAGAGGGCGTCAGATAGCCCAGAACTAGGGTTACAGGTGGTGCTGGCCACTGAACCTGGAAGCTCTGCAAGAGTATCAAGCACTCACGAAAGCAACCCTCCAGCCCTGTCCAGATCATTACAGATGGAATGGCCAATACTGCCTTTTAACTGTGGCTGAACTGTAGCAATCTGCCACACTGTAAAGTAGGGAGTGACCGCACAAGTTCCTTTAACGCACTAAGCAATTCTTGCAAGAGAGAGGTCAATATGTAATTCTCTCTCTCTCTTTGTGATGACCGTGACCATCCTTCCCTAGTCTTCCCTCCTTCCCTCACCCTCCCTTGCTCTGTCTCAGAGGATGACTCACCTCCCCCTGCGCTCTCCTTTTCCCTCTGACATCTGATGAGACAGAGCCCATGGGAGACCAGGAAGAACTGTGGGAGGGAGGAGTGTGGACGGTCTTCATTCCTCTCATTCCCTCCCTGCTGAACGTGGTTGGATGGCGTCTCTGCTCCGCTGGGATGGCCATTGCATGGCCACTGCCCCAAGACCACAGCTCTCACTGGGTCTGGTAATGCTCCCACTGTGCCCTTCCAGCCTGAAGCTGAAATGGCACCAGGAAGCAGGCCTCGGTGTTTTGATAGATCTCATTTAGTTTCCTTCGTGTTGGCCACACCCAATCAAGTATTTCCTATTTTACGTGATACCTGCAGGGCGTTTACCCACCAACCCCACAGTTCCCTAGAGTTTTCTTTAGTGCAAGCGGCAGGAAACACTAGATAGAAGGATTTAGAGGGTGGAGATAAACAGATAGAAAATACAGGACAGCCTCGAGAGGGCTTGGGACCTATTCCAACAAGCCCTGCCTGTCTCTGCCTCGGGGTATTTATGGAGAGGCCAAGGGGTGGCACAAAAGACCTCCTCCCCCAGCACAGCCCAGTGCAGACCATCTCAGACACCTGCACTCAGGCCCTGGTCCAATCACCCTCTGTGCGGACCTGCTGGGTAAAGCCACGGGGGACCTGAAAATGGGCTCCCACAGATACCTTTTGTGTGTGCTCTTTTTTTCCTCTAGAACCTTGACGGATAACGTCTCTCCCGATAGTTCCAGCTGCCAGCCTGCCAGTGTCTATGTGATTTAGAAACTCCAATTATCCGCCACGTTCTATTCCTGAAGAAATCACAGCCCAGCAAGGTTTTGTAAATAGCCCAAGGTCACACAGCTATTAAATGACAGATTTCAGTTTGGCTACACCAGAAAAACTTTCACACTCTTGCCCTGACCTATAAACTCCGCTGGGCTGCCTCCGAATTCTCCCAGCGAGTGGCTCGACCCAGCGGCTCTTCCTATTATCATGTCAACTTTGGGATTTATTGTACTATTTCGTTTTCACCAGTCACTGTGAAGGTGTGACGTTCTCCCTCAAAGTCATTAGCCGATGGCCTCTAAGCCATCAGGTGACGCTTTCAATTAATCCACTAGACAAGCTGTCCTGGCTGTGTCTAATCTGCTCTTGTTAACATGTCATTAGTGTGACACAATGTCCAACTTCTTTGCTTCGGAACAGTGCAAAATGAGGCAGGAACAGTGATACAGTGATGCTTTAGGCTTAGATGAAGCTGAAATAGGTTTGGCGAGCTTGTTTTTGAGCTGGTGGGGGAACGCAGCACTCTGCTACGCCCGCCATTTTTTACAATTAAGTCAGGAAGTCATGGCTCATATTTGTTGCCGTTCAAAAGCTACCTGCAGCCTGCCCCCGTGCCCAGAGATGTGGGATGAGGCTGAAGGACACACAACACTAACAGAAAGCAGCCAGCTCCCCATGTTACACATGCTTATTTTAATAAGGACCGCCTCATCATCAGAGCTTGCTAAGGGCAACACTGTTACAAAGGTCTCTTGGAAGGGATTTGGTCAAGACACAGTTTAAGCAGAAGTTTATTTAGCAGAGCTAAGCTAAGCAAGCACTCTAAAGAGAGGTTGGAATGGGCTGCCCCCGAGTGGGGAACATCCCTGTGTACTGAGGATTTTAAAGGTTTATGAATATTTATAAGCTAGGGGCACAGTCACAGGATATAGTAACCTTTTATTGTCCTCAAATTAAGGTCTCCCTTTAAGGGTATTTTTTTTCTATGATCCTCCAGGAAAACCTGTATACAGAAATGAGATTTGTTTATTCAGTTTATTACTTTTTAAAATCATGCACACACACACAAACACACACACACACACACACACACACACACACGCACGCACGCGCGTGTGTGTGTGTGTGTGTGCGCGCGCGCGTGTGTGTTATAGATATAGATATAGATATATAAAACTGTTGGTATGCACATATGTATGTGTCAGCAGAGTCTTGAAGAGGGTGCCTGGTCCCCTGGTTGTGAGACACACTTGTGGGTACCAGTAACCAAACTCAGATCTTCAGGAACACAATAGGAGTTCCTATCTACTGAGTCATCCTCCCAGATCCAGGCTTAGTGGTTCTAAAGACATACAGGGACTATTAATAGACCCTACTCGATAAGGCCTGAGACACAGAGAGAGTGCTAAACTCAAGTAAATGGAGACCACTTGGCTGACTCCAAAGACGGGACTCAAATCCTGGTTCTCTGATATCAACCTCTCTCTTGCTTTCCCACTTGACTTGATGGATGGATAAGCCCTGCACCCACCAGCTTCAGGGGGGTCAGGGCTGCAAACTTTCTCATATCAATGGAAAGAAAACGCTCCCATTTGGGAAGCCACCCCACCTCAACTCCACCCCACCTCAACTTGAAACAAAATAACCAAGTACTAATTCCCCCGTGGTTTTCAACAAGTCTTCAGCACTTGCCCATTCCTGGGCTTCAAAATAACTCAACATCTCAGTTAGGTAGTTCGATTATAGACCACACTTTACCCAGCAAATCAAGCAGCTTTTGACACGTCTCTTGGTACTACTTTTCAAAGAAAACAAAGTTGAGACAAAATGGGCGTGTCTAAAAATCAGCCTTTAGAAAACTTGTACGACTTTCTACCAGCAGAAAACATGTCCATCAAGCACCATTCTGCCTCTGAGCATCTGTGGGAAACAAGAAGGTGCCAAGAGTGACAATTATTTAACTCCAGTGGCCCCTACTGGGTCAAAGTACCCAGGCTTCTAGGCAAGATGACCCTGGATCTTCCACTGGAAAAAAATCTCCCACACAAAGTCCAGGTAGTTATTAATTCTAGAGTAGAGGTGGGTTTGGGGAGAAGGAACATGTCGGTCTGCGCTTAGCTTTGCTCACAGGGGGAAACTGAGGGCAGAAGATTCTGTAGGGGCATGACTGCTTCTCTTTCGTTCTTTTAAAAGTAACCTCTTTCAGGCTGGAGAGATGGTTCAGTGGTTAAGAACACTGACTATTTTCCAGAGGACCTAGATTCAATTCCCAGTACCTACATGGTGGCTCTCAACTGTCTGTACCAGTTCCAGTGGATCCTACGCCCTCTTCTGGCCTCTGTGGGCACTGCACACACACAATGCATATACATACATGTCGACAAAACACTCATCACATAAAATGAAAGTAAATAACTCTTTAAATGTAACCCCTTTGCACAACTTTAGTTTCCTAGCCACAGTAATGACATCCACAGTGGCACCTCTAGGTTGTGTTTCTGAGATTCTTTACTTCTGTGTTCATCTGACTTCCTTAGTTTTCAGGACATCTTTTATAGGCCTTGGGAAGCCCTCGGCCATCTTCCCCATAGAGCTCACTTCCAGTGTGTTTTCTTTCTCTCTGCTCACTGCATTACAAATACTCAAATGTTAGACCCTCTAAATGGCCCCTCTCTGGTACGTTTCACAATCTGCATTTTAATCTGTTATTCTTGCTTATTATTTTTTTATTTCTCTTTGTATTTTTCTGGGGTGTTTTTTTTTTTTGGTTGTTTTGGGTTTTGTTGTTGATGTTGTTAATTTTTTTTTTTTGCCTCAATGCCCCTTCTAGTCCCACCAATTTACCTTCAATGAGGAATCTGTTCTTAAACAAGCCACTGGGATTTAAACTTCATCTTATTTTGTTTCCTTCTAGCTTAGAATTTCCACCATTCCTTTACAGATTCCATTTCCCTGCTGTGATTTTCGGTTTCATCTTTCGTCTCACCAAGGATAAATGAGGTCATGAGGTCACAGCCAGGCCTAGCAGCACCAGAATGGGAGGTATTGCAAATTGTATCTGTTTTTACCTTGTGTCCATTTTAACTAGTATTTTCTGTTTGTTTGCTTTTTTAAAAGTTTGTGCTGGGATGGGTGAGTATGTAAAATTAACTGTGAATGTGCCAATATTGTGTTCTTCTAGAGGGGGAACTCACTCACCCTGCTGTCAATCACCTGTGAGCACTCTCATGCTAAGATGGGCTTTATCCCCATTCTGTATCAGGGTTGTTTTGAACAGGGGTGCAGTGTTCACAGGGTTGGCTTCCTTCTGGTTCCCATTTAGTCCAAAAGTACCACCCCTGGTGTACCAAAGTGGGTCAGGGTTCCCCAGACTCTCATCCAGTTGTAAAATGCGCCTGATTGATCCCAGCATTCCAGATGAATCTTCTGGGTTTGTTTGGTTGTTGTTGTTGTTTTGTTTTGTTTTACTGGTGAGAGGTCAGCTGGTATTTGCATTTGTTCTTGTCCTAAATGGGAGCATGAATTATCCTAGAATCACCCTGGGATGACCTGACCTGCCCCTGATGTGAAATAAAAGCTTCTCATTGTTCCTGCATTTAGCTTCATCGATCTGGGGGAGGGGGTCAATGATAAATGAGTCTTCATTTGATTGAGAACAGTTTTTAATCTCCTCTTCTGAGAATTACCTTTTTCTATTCGGCATTGATTCATGATACACACACCCAAAAGTATTTTAACCCCTCCTCTGTCGTGTCTCAGCAGATACAAATATAACCAACTCATCTGGTCCATGACAGGAAATGTCAGTTATGAAACTAAGTGAATCTCTGCATATTTGCATGTGTGTGTGTCCATGTATGTGCATTCATGTGTGTGTGTGCTTCCGTGTGAGCATGTGCATGTGTGTGTTCATGTGCATATGTGCATTTATGCATGTGTGTGTGCTTCCATGTGAGCATGTGCATGTGTGTGCACATGTGCACATGAGTGTGCATTTACATGTGTGTGTGCATGAACATCCATAAGTGCACACAATACAACCTTGCCTGTCACTCTTCAAGCACCCCCCACCTTGGGTTTTTTGAGGGTCTTTGACTGTCCTGGAGTTCAACAAGTAGAATATGCTAGCTGGCCAGGGAACCCCGACAATCTGCCTATCTCCACGTTCCACAGTGATGGGATTATAAGCATACACCATCACTCTGGGATTTTTTTAAAATGTAGGTTATGGATGGGTGGTGGTGGCACATCTTTAATCCCAGTACTTGGGAAGCAGAGGCAAGCAGTTCTCTGTGAGTTTAAGGTCAGCCTGGTCTACAGAGTGAGTTCCAGGACAGTCAGGGCTATACAAAGAAACCCTGTCTTGAAAAAAAAATGTTGCAAGGCAAGCACCAAGAATTATCATCCCTGCTCTGAAATTCATTTTCAAAAGGATCTAAACTTCCAAAATATTACACATTTCTCTGCCTTAAGCGTCTGGTTCCTGAGAGCAGGCATTCTTTCTATTTTCAAGTGGAGGCAAAGCACAGATCGCCATTAGTCAGTGACATGAAAAGAGCCCTAATAGTGAACGTAAGCCAAACCTACGATAACCATGCTGCCTGCTTAGGATCTTTAGTGCTCTTATATCAACAAGCCACCAGCTCTAAGAAGCCTACTCTCTGGGTCTTGCCTCAGGGCTAATGGGTGGAATATTAAGAGTTGGTTGGGCATCTGAAGGGTTAAGGAGGTTGCTGACTCTAGGAAGAGAACATGTTTAAGGCTAAATGTCAAGCCAACTCAGAAAAACCAGCCCAAGCTCATGGATCGATGTCCTACCTCCATGCTGGTTGCCCGAAAGCTTTCATATAGGTCCCTATAATTGATCGTGACCTTTAGACAGCTCTTCTCATGGGCACAATACTTGGGTGTGCAATTAGGAAGCGAGTTGGACTGCAGAGGCCATTCCTCTCCTAGCTTTGGGCATCGGGACCAGCAGCCTGGAGGTGGGCATTGCTAACCATGGTTCCTCACCATGGGCTTAACGGAGGCACACAACTACAACAGAGCTCAACTTGGATTATGCACCTTACGAAGGGACCTTTATGGTATGGTTGCACTTGCTTCCTGGCGCAGAGGAAGACTTTATTTCCGATGTTTCTGGGTGTCTCATGGCTCCTTTGATAAGTGGAGAGCAGCATTTCTGCTCTAAAGAAAGTGAGTAACCGTCTTCATTCTCCATGGAGCAAAGACACATGGCTCCCCGTCACCAGTCCTCCAAACCATTCTCAAGAGGAGCTCACACAAGGCTGGAGGCTTGTGAGACACACCTGTATCTTCACTCTGGCATTCAAGAGCTGTCCTAAGAGGTGGTGAAGCTGGGTCCACGTCTCTGCTGTTCCTCGCATGAGAGCATGCTTAACCAACGTACGCGGTAGGACGCTGCTGGCAGCTACAGACCCTGTCATGCTTGCGAGTCTCTTCAGGCTCTCATGATTTGTTCTAGCCCATTGTTTCCCATATACCAATAACCTCCTGCCCACCTCCGGGATATTCTCAGGAGCTTGTCTATTGCTAGTGTTTGGGAAATAAGATTAAAATGTAAAAAAAAAAAACCAAAAACCAAAACAAAAACAAAAAAACTCTCACCAGACTAGAAAAACATTTCCACAAAAATAAGGAATAAAAAGAAAACAGTTTTATTGCTATGCAAGTGCTAAGCCAGAATGTGGGGCACATCACAGGCCATCAGCTAAGAGAGAGAAAAACTGAAAGAGGGTGCACTCAGGTGGATAAATCACACCACCTCTGTCCTCTCAAGACACACAGTAACCAGCCCTCAAGTGAGAGGTGTAAACAGAGCCACTTGCCAGGCACAGCCCATCCCAAGATACCCAGGCCACTACATTCCAATACGTATAATCGAGTTCACTTTTGTTTTGTGTCTGCAGTGCCTATGGTGGCCAGAAGAGAGCGACAGATCCCCAGGAACTGGAGTTCCAGATGGTTGTGAGCGGCTAGGTAGGTACCGGAAATCAAACGCAGGTTCTCCAGAGGAGCAGCAAGTGCTCTAAACCATGGCGCCATCTCTCCAGCCACACCCACAAACCCACACACACAATTAGTTTTATACAGAGGAAGGGCACATTTATCCTACCTTTAAGGCAACAGCTGGTTTTGCAATCTGGAGTGAGGAGCTGGAAAAAATTGGTTCTTGCCCTATTATCCATTCTTGGTGAAGAAATGTCTAAGACATGATCCCAGCATCCTCATGAAATGAAATTCCAGGTCATAAAGCTAGCAAGAGGCCTAATTAGTTCCTAAAGTAATTGCGCGTGCTCACGCACGCGCGCGCACACACGCAAACACACACACACACACACACACACACACACACACACACACACGAGGTAAAGCTTTACAGATAGGAATTCTCTAGAACAGCTGCTCTAGGACAAGGGAGGAAGTGTGTCTTCACTTACAGGGAAAACCAAGTCTTGTTTTTAAATTGTCTCTACTGCACTTAACACCTCCATGGATAGTTATTTACTATTTTAATTCAGCTTGCTGCCTTTTAAATATAACTCCATCCTAGGTGGCCATCTTCAAAATAATAGGTTTGGTGTATTGAAGGCATTTTTAACTTAGAATAGAACTGTCATCATCAAAGAAGAACTAATCCAGCAGAGACACACGAACCAGTCTTCAAATAGCAGAGTCCAGAAAAGAGGGGACTCTGTTCCCTGCCCAGGCACCTCTCTGCAGAATCCCCAAGGGATTAGCAGACTGTCCACTGATGGCTCTTGCCAATGGAGGGCACCAAAGGTGCAAGCCATGCTCCTCCAGACCCTGCTCAAAAGGTTGTAGTGGGTCCTGCCTACTGAATCCCCAAAAGAAAGCCAATTTTTTAAATTTTATTTTAAAATTTAATTTAATTTTACATATCAGCCACGGATTCCCTTGTTCTCCCCTTCCCCCCCACTTCCTCCCAGCCCACCCCCCATTCCCATCTCCTCCAGGGCAAAGACTCTCCTGGGGATTGAGTTCAACCTGGTAGACTCAGTCCAGGCAGGTCCAGTTCCCTCCTCCCAGGCTGAGCCAAGTGTCCCTGTATAAGCCCCAGGTTCCAAACAGCCAACTCATGCACTGAGGACAGGTCCAGGTCCCACTGCCTGGCTGCCTCCCAAACACACAAACATGGTATGTACTCACTCATAGAAGGATACTAGATGTAAAACAAAGATGACTAGACTGCTGCTCACAACTTCAGGGAGGCTACCTAGAAAACAGGATCCCAAGAAAGACACAGGGATCGCCCAATGACAGAGAAATGGATGAGATCCACATGAACAACCTGGACATGAGTGAGGGTAATGAAGGGCAAGGGTCGAGGGAAAGAGAGCTTAGGGGAATGGGAGATCCCAGCTGGATCAAGAAAGAGCCAGTTTTGAAGTTGGTACTAGAAGATTCTACCACCAGGAACTGCAAACAGGAGGCCAGCCCCAAGGTTTAAAAACAGGTGGCCAGCCTAGAGTCTTCAAATAGGAGGCCAGCCCCAAGGTCTGCAAACAGGTGGCCAGCCCTGGGGTCTACAAAAAGGTGACCAGCCCAAGGGTCTACACACAGGTGGCCAGCCTCAAGGTCTGCAAACAGGTGGCTGCCACCTTGGTTCTCTTAGAACATAACATCTCCAAGTCTGACACTAGTAGAGTTGAAGAACCCAGGTTCTCAAGACCTCCTTGCAGACAGCGTCAGTAGAGGAGTCTGGAGACCAAGACAGGACCTTGTCCCTCACCAGGAGGAACTACTCCTAGTGGTAACTGCAGCCGGGTGACCATGACTCTGCACTTCTCTCCTACCAGTAGTTGCATGAACCTGTGACTCTTCAAAAGCTACCAAGAATTAAACCAGGGCAGAGATGAGACAGTATTGTCTTCTGTCACCTGACCTGTCCTGAGGTTCCTATTGATGTGAAGAGACACTGCGACCACAGCAATTCTTTTGTTTGTTTTTGTTTTTGTTTTTGTTTTTGAGACAGGGTTTCTCTGTGTAGCTTTGTGCCTTTCCTGGATCTCACTCTGTAGCCCAGGCTGGCCTCAAACTCACAGAGATCTGCCTGCTTCTACTCCCAAGTACTGTCATTAAAGGTGTGCACCACCACTGCCCGGCTAGCAATTCTTATAAAGGAAAACATTGAATTGGGGCTGGCTTATGGTTCAGAGGTTCAGTCCATTATCTTCATGGTCAGGAGCATGGCCGCGTGCAGGCTGACCTGGTGCTGGGGAAGTAGCTAAGAACTCTACATCTGGATCCTAAGGCAACAGGAAAAGAGAAAATGATACTGAGTCTGACTCTAGCATCTGAAACCTCAAATCCCACCCCTAGTGACATACTTCCTCTAATGAGGCCACACCTACTCCAACAAGGCCACACCTCCTAATAGCACCACCTCCTGAGTCTATGGGGGCCACTTTCATTAGAACATCACATGACCCAAATGTGGATGCTCCAGCTCAGTCTAGGAAGCCAGTCCTCCCAAATGCTTTCACACTCTCCCTCTGCCACCAGGCTCTTCTGTGAATGGAGGATGGTATCATCATCAACAGCTCATTCCCTGTGAAGAAAGGAACATTATTATTTTGCTGCCATAATGGAACAATATTGTTTTATTTTCGTGCCACCCATATTTTATAAACGAAGAGATTAAAACTATATTTCCATGTGCAGTGATGAGATAAGCTCCCTGTGAGATATATTTATCAGAGTTTTATAAACAGAGCCAGCATGGTGGTGCACACCGATGGTCCCACCACTCAGGAGGTGGAGGCAGGAGGATCAGGAGTTCAAAGCCAGCCTGGACAACATGAGAAACTGTCTCTAAGAGCAATAATAACAAAGTACTACAAGTAAACAAGAAAGCAGGTCATTGCACTGAGGTAGGGTACCCACAATACAGACCATAAGAAAGTTCTAGAGTAGTTGGAGTTAGAGGGAGGCCATGCTTCACCTGTCCCACTGCCTTAAACAGAAATGATCAGCCAGTGTTTCTTGAGGCATTGCCTGCTTGGCATCCTGTTGGTGTGTCTCCAAGCTTGTAAAACGGAAGCTCAAGAATGCCATGCCTCCCAACTGGAACTCTACAACCAAATCCATGAAGGATGGAGAAAAGGAGGGAAGGGTGGAAAATAGCTTAATCTATGTCGTTGGCCATCACCAGCTCTGGTTTTAGCTGACATAGATCAGACCCTTGGATGGTAACTCAGGCTGAAATCACAGCCATGGGAAGACAGGACAGAGAAAGGGTACAGCCACATCCTCACTCAAGAGTTAAAAAATAAAAAATAAAAGGCTGTCGCTCTAGCATCAGTAAATGCTACGGAGGGTGACAAAATGCCTTTCTGTCTTTGCTGGCAAAGGGCTCACAAGGAGATGGCAGATGGGTTTGCAGGAGCAGGCTGGTGACAGCAGGGCCATTGCACAGAGAGGTTCACAGACGCGTTTGCTCGGGGAACCAGCAGTGAAAAGACGGAGAGAGAAGGGGGAGGAAAAGAAAGAGAGGTGGAGAGATGGGGGAGACACAGGGAGGGAAAGTGACAGAGAGAAACAGAGAGAGACCTTGAGAGGGAGACACAGAGAGGAAAGAGGGGGGAGGAGAGATGAGAGAGAGACATGAAGATGGAGGGAGAGATGAGAGGGAAAGACACTGAGGAGAGAGAGAGAGAGAGAGAGAGAGAGAGAGAGAGAGAGAGAGAGAGAGAGAGAGAGAGAGAGAAGCAAATCCATCTCCCTGTCTCATCCAGAGCTGCAGAGGAGCTGGTCATTAGGTCATTAGTGGATTAGCACTCACCATCCCCCCCAGACACACACACACACACACACACACACACACACACACACACACACACACACACACTTCTGTGTCTCTTCGCACGCCCATCCCTGGACTGTCTAATGGAGCTGAGCACTGACATTTACCGAGGGCTGGGAGACAAATGACACTAATGATATTTTGTTGTTAGTTCAACATCATTTTCATGCAGATTGCAAGTCCGGCTGCACTCATCCCAGGAGCCACAGTGAAAGGCTTTTCTTAAGAGCTACTCTGAAAACGCCTTAGTTCAAGGAAACCAAAACAAGCTAGAGATCTTTCCCCCTGCCAGCCTTGACACTGGAAAGACCTACTATGAACCCCGCAGCCTTGCCTCTCCATGCATGTGGCCTCTAAAAGCCAAGTAAACCTGAAATGCAACACTGGACAGCCCCACGATTATTAATCCCGTCTCCTAAGGAGAAGTCGAACACAAACTCAAAATAGCCCAGAAGTAGCTGGAAGCAACCTAGCCTAGAAATAAATGGGACCTTCGCAGCCCTTGCTTGGAACAAATATCCTCTGCCTACAAATGCCAACTACATACTTGTTAGTAGCCAAATTCATTTGTTCAATAAAATGTAGATTTGAATCAGGGTCCGGAAGCACACTAGATAACACGGGTCAGTGGTGTCTTTTCCCCTTTAAACCTAACATCAGCCTTGGAGACAAATAAAAACATGCTTTTGTTCAGGGTCGGAAGAAAATCAGCGTCTGCCTGGAACAGGGTACATGTTTAGATTGAGTCTGTCATCCACATTTAAATATCAGATTGTTCATGCCTGTATAACATGTGTTTTAGTCAAATCTACCCCCTATTCTCTCCACTCTCTTTACTCCCACCTCTCCCTCCCAATGTGCTCTCTCTTTTTCATTTGAATCCACTGAGTCCCCTCAGTGCTGCCTGCCTGTGAATGGGTGTAGGATTACGTGGAAGGTTCTAGCTACACTGCCAGGAGCGGAAAGGATCCGAAAACTCTCACCCAGTTATGAACCCTGCGAGCTACAGTAATGATCAAGCTAGGAAGATATGCCTATTAGGATAACAGTAGTATGAACATTGTGGAAATAACCACTTTTTTTCTTGGACTTAAAGCCCTTTCCACAAGACAGAACTCATGCCTGGAACTGTTAACTAGGCCAAAACCACATTATTGGCTAGGCCATAGGTTCTAGGTGAGAACCTAATACCGTTATTCTGGTTAAAAACTCAGCATATTACATGTAAAAATATCACTTCCTTTTTCCAGGATTGGATTGTATTATTGCATGCAAGATTGGCTCTTTCTTTCTATTGAGGCAAATACCTATCAGCTAAAGAGTGTGTAAGGCTATGATTTTGGAGGATACTTTTACAATTTATCTAATTACTTCTATAAGGGAAGAGTTAAAAGGCATGATTTATGGAGTGAATGGCTCTTAGATAAATAGAATCTCATGTTCCAAACCCTGAGGCACTGGCCAAGTTAGGTTTGCCTGATGTTGCCCTGATGGACCAGGCAGGCCAAACCTTTGCTCCAACTGAGTCATACCGACAGAAGTAATTTCAAGCCCCATTTAAATAACTATTCATCTTGGCTTGGTCGTGTGCCTATGAACGACCGGGTCTGCTTTAAGAGCTCTGTGTACACAAGCCAGATGCAACCTTCCAGTTATGGTAAAGATTTTGAAGCTTACGTTTAAAAAAAGAAAAAGTATCCTGTGGCAAAGAGTGATGTCAAGCCTGATATTTTAACTTTGATCAAGATATGAAGCTATTAGAGTATTCAATGACCTAAATGCGACAACATTACAAAGCAATGTTCCCCGGTCTGACATATTAATCTACTTGACATTCAACACATTATGCTTTATTTTTATAGAGTGATAGCCATTTCAGAAGGCCAGAGCTTCTGCCTTCCAGCCTGGCCTCTGTATGCCCTGACCGCTTCCATTAATGCACTTATTATTGATATAAAAGGGACACATTTAAATGTCTCAAGGAAAAAAAGTACGCGGGGCTTTCAGGAGAGTTAGCGCAAGGTCAAAGATGTGCACATGATGATAAATCTGCCTTGCCTTTTATTCCATCCTAAATAGACAGATTTTAGATGTTGGTAAAATTACCTCATCTTCAGTAAAACCCCAGCCTATAGCTGCTTCCCCTTTAAGTGGGCTTCTCTCCTTTAAGTAGCTTTGTAAAAAACACAGAAGCAAGCCAAAGGCTCCCACCACAGGTCTCCCCACAGACACCTGCAACCTCATAGGGCACACACCAAAGCTTCTGTCTCACCAACAATTGGTTAAACAGCTTCCAAGTGGGAGGCCCAGTGAGGTGAGCTTTGTGTAAATTATCTCGTGAGCATCGTAACAAAGGTGGGGGACAGCAAACCTTAAGAGTCTCAGGGACAACACTTGGTTTGTGCCACTAAACACGCAGGCCATGTGACTCCTCTTGCCCTCCCCGCTTAACTCATTAACACTTCATCAGGTTACTTTTCCCCAAATCAAACAGACTGTGTGTGTTTATGCATGTGTTTCATGTGTACCTGGATGCACATGCTTGTGGAGGTCACAAGCCAACCCCGAGTGTCAGTCATCAGAAAGATCATTCATTTTATTGAAACAAGGTCTCTCACAGGCCTGGAACTTTTCAATTAATCTAGACTGGCTGGCCAGTGTGCTCAAGGGAATTCTCCTGTCTCTGCCTTCCAAGCTCTAGAATTACAAACACATGCCACCATGCTCAACTTTTTCATAAGAGTTTGGGGGCATCCAACTCAGCTACCTGTGCCTACACCACAAACATTGTACCAAGGAAGCCATCTCCCTAATTGCCCAAACAAGCTTCTGAACCCTAGAACTAAGGAACAAAGCCCGAGTAGGTACCCAGGCTAGCATCATCTGCCATGGCAGTGAGCCACAAGAGGTCCCAACCAGTCAGTCCTCAGATGTGGCATCTTTACCCACCACCCTGGTGTAGCTGCATGAGAGAGTCCAGTGAACCACAGTCCCATGACAGATGGCAGGCGGTTATCTGAGGCCATTAAGTTATACTGGGTGTGTGCATCCAACATTAATATACCGGTTTTCCCGCTAGAGGACATGATGTAGAGTTGCTTTGCCAAATATTGGAGAGAGAACAAGTTCAGACTTCCGGAGCTCAGTTGCCTTCATCACCACAGGTATAACTCACAGTGCCCTCGTCTTCACCAAATGTGCTAGAACATTCTGTCTCAAGTGCACATAGTATACCTTCAAAGTCATCAGTCACGGAGCATTCAATACACACAGGTGCGGATCAGGAGTGCAGATCAGGAGTGCACATTTGTGAAATTCTTCTAAGATTTATTTTCCTGTGTGTGTGTGTGTGTGTGTGTGTGTGTGTGTGTGTGTGTGTGTGTGTTATCTACATAACTCAAGTGTGCAGTTCCCACAGGGGCCAAAAGAGGGCATCAGACCCAGTGGAACTGTAGTCTGTTAGGCGTGAGCCACCTGATGCTGATGCTAGGAACCAAACTCAGGTCCTGTGGAAGAGAAGCAAACCATCTCTGCAGTACCGTGTGTGTGTGTTGAAGTGTCAACATTTTGATCCATCCTTATAGTTTCTAATTGATGTGCATCACAATTTGTTCATGAAAAAAACTAAAAGTCTATTCAGGAATACTGACGGTGGACAAGAACAACACAAACACCATCTTCCATGAATCTTCAACTAGCTACATTGTTTCAATTAATTTGGGAAACATCCATGCAGCACCACAGCTTTGATTTTGAGAGCAAAAGATTGATTTTCTCCATGGTATAAACACAGAGCCTCTCCAGTAGTCATACAGGGCAAACATACAATGTACAAAGAATAAGGGATTGCAACCAATATTTGCTACAAACCCAGCAACTGCCACTTTTGCTTCTGTGATGTTGGGAATGTTTTCTTTTTCTATAAAGCACAACTTTATTGAATTTAATTCACATGAATAAAGCTCTCCCTCTTACAGTGTTTAATTCAGTGGGTTGGAGTCTATGTGCAGATTTTCACACCCATGACTGTGAAGGAGAGAACATACTTTAAAGAGTGGCAACTGTTTCTCCTTCCCTTTGGCTATCAGACCTTTGAAACAATGAACCCCTTAAATTAAAATTTTCTCAGGAATCCCATGCTTGAAAACCTGGATTCTTGTACCAATCAAAGGGGACTCTGTTTCCCAGGAAAAGAATCTACATGATTCTGACAATTTGTCAGCTAACTTTACAGGACAGACTATGATCAGGACCTTGACCAGGACTGTTTAATTATGAATGGTTGTGTCTTCTATTTAAACCTAAACCTCATGTCAGAACCCTCAAAGACAGACTTGGGGCTCACAAGACCCTTTGTATTTGTTCCTCTTCCCAATGTAGTCCTGTTAAATAAATCTGTTTGCTGCTTTTCAGTATTATTTGTCCCTAACAGGCATGTTAAAGGTGGATGACCAAACTCAACTTATTGGGACTTCCAGAACACATATTTTCACCTTAAAAACTCTAGTAACAACATTACCAGTGGCTTATTACTTTCATAACTTCTAAAAGAGACTCTATATCTAGCAGCTATCAATTCCCACTTTTCATGACTCTCCCCTCAATCCCTACAACCACCAATCTACTTCCTTTATGGATTTATAATTTTGAGGGGTTTTGTTTATGAGAGATCATATGGTATTTAAAGTGGCATGCCTGGCTTCTTTCACTTAACAGGATAGGGGTTGAGTAATATTCCATCATATTGATATACCACAGCGTGTTTACCCATTTGTTTGTGGATGGCTATTTGTGTTGTTTCCACTTTGATCTGTTAGTAATACTGCCACTAGGATCATTTACATGCAAGTTTTATATAAAAGCACATTTCCAATTCTATCAGGTATGTTTCTAAGGGTGAAATTGATTCTTGCTCTCTTTATGTCTCGTTCGTCCATGTATCCATGGGCAGGATAAAATATCTACTTTATGAGGTTGTTGTGAAGGTTCAATGAATTGAATCTAACAAAAAACAACTTGGGATATTATTCCAGGACCATAAACATTGAAGCATTTCTCTTCCCATCATGGCTCGGTCTTTATTTCTTTAGTCTCCTTCACAGACTGTGCACAAGCACTACATTGGTTATTGATTGCTTAGAATTTCGAGCTTCTTGGCTCTGAGCTTACTTCTCATTTTTTTTCTTAAATAGAGGCCTCTTTATTCTACTTATTCTTGGCTGGAAGTTTTCATCTTTTACTACTCAACACAAATGTCTTCTTGGTGGCATCTTCTCTGATCCCCTACAAAAAAACAAATTCCTTCCTCACCCACTGGCACAGCTTCCCTGTTTTTTCTGCCATGACTCCATAAGAGACACCAACAACCACTTCACCTGTTAGTATCCACACACCCCCAGCGCACCATGAACAGTTGGACATAGTACCTACAATGTTCTTACTTTGATCTCCTTCATCGGGGACTTTATGCTCACTTTATGCTCAAGAAATACCTTTTGAATAAGAAAATTGGCCAATTAAAATAATTTTGTGTAATAATACTTTATTGGATATAATTTTCTTAATTTCAACAATTATTTTATATTTAGTTTTGGTCTTGTCTTGATTCTAATTTTACCTGTAATGAGTATATAAAGGTATTTTGACAAATCTACTTTGATATTCTGATAGATCAGCACATATATCCAGATGATACACACACACACACACACACACACACACACACACACACACACTTTTAGTGTTTTGAGAAGAAGTGAAAAGGAGTAAAAATCTAAGATGGTATAACACAGGAGCTGTTGATCCAGGGACAGTTAGTTCTGGGAAACATCGATTCATGGGACCTTGAGGAAGTTTCAGATGCAAGTCCTGTATTAGGTTCTGCAAAATAAATAAAAAGCCTACATTGCTTAAGTTCAGCTTGTCCCAAGCTTGTCTCTGTAGCTCTGACCACATTGGTCCTCACCAGCAACTGAACCCTAAAAAATATGAGTATCAGAGGAAATTCTGTGATATATAACACCTAACAAAATCTTTCTGTGCATAAAAATGTTGAATTTGGGAGCTGGAGAGCTCTGTGATTAACAATACCTGCTGTTCTTGCGGAAGACCTGAGCCCACTCCCCAGCTCCCATATCGTTCATCTCACACCATCTATAACTCAAGCTCCAGAGGGCATCTGTCCCACATTTCCAGCATGCACTGGCAACTGTATGTATGTACATGCACACACCACACACACACACACACACACACACACACACACACACACACACACAAGATAAATATATATGATCTAATTATTGTTAAGCATTCAAACAGCAATGAAGCATTTGTGGTAGAAAATGAAATAAACTTCTCACTTGGGTGCCATTTTCCTTACTCCAGGATCACAAAAATCAAACATGTCATTCCCTACCTCCAACAATCAAATTTTACCTGCAAAACCAGTAGTTGCAGAATGGGCCTCTTCCCAGCCTGCCCCTTGAGTCTGCCCATTCTGAAGTATTGCTCCATCATCAAGGAATTCAGGATCACCCCTCTGGCTATCTCTTTGCCCTGCTTTTTTTCCCATCAGAACCAAGTCACTGCCTATCATTTTAGTTATGTTTAATTAATAGTTGTAATTACTAAACTTTATAAAAATAGGAGGTTCATGAGGGCAGACTTTACCATTTGGTCAGCTCCCCTGTCCCTAGCTCTTTAAGATAGTCAGTGTTGGGAAACAATTTCCTCAAAGTCGAAACACTTTATCATGGAGGGAAGCTCCTTAAGAATCAGGAAGTGAACAACTCACAAGTCTCAGGAAGTACCAAAAACTGACCAGATGCACAAGACCCTCCATCCCCAAGGCTATTCAGCAACAAGGACTACTGAGGAGACTTGAACCAGGAAAACTGCTTAGATGAGAGTCCTGAAAGAGACTCTTGACTGTCAAGTACCTTCAAATAGTAAAGAGTTTCAGATTTCTTGAGTCTTTACCCATTCTGTGGTAGGCTTTTGGCAATACAGCTATCTTTGAGTCCTCTATTCTTCTGTAAGCAACCCCTCCACTCATATACCTGTCAGAAGCCCAATAAAGTCATTAGTTCACCAAGATGGACCTTGGTGATAGCATAACTTTAAGTCAGTTGCCAGTTTCCTATCTGGTGTGACACTTGTTCACATCTCCCCAGGAATAGTGCCACACAACAGCCAAATGCAATGAGCCCTGTAACCATATCTGCTGGAGGACCAGGTAGCACACCACTGGAACACTAGTTTCCACTCTCTTCCCCTCTTTGTCCTGTCACCCATTGTGACAGATGCTAAGTGACTGTGGACAAACCCTCCTCCTGCTATGTCTGGTCACGATGTCAGGGCGCAGCCAAACATGGCTGTAGATCTGTACAACCAAGCCTCCCCTGGAAGCTTGGAACTGATCAAGAGTTTTCAAATCACCTCCCATCTCATCAGAGGCCAGCTCCAGAATCAGAAGAGCACTAAGAACCAGGGGAGGAGGCTGGAGAGATGTCTCAGGAGTTAAGAGCCCTGGATGCTCTTCCAAAGGGTTAAATTAACAAGGGTTAAATTTCCAGCACCCACATGGTGGCTCACAATCATCTGTAACTCCAGTTTCAGGGATCTGATGCCTCTTTTGGCTTCCAAAGGCACTGAATATATACATACAAAACATTTGTGCATATAAAATTTAAAACATGAGCAGAAAGTTCTGCACACTATATTTGTGAGTGTTGATTGTAAGAAGGAATATATCAACATACGCCTGGGATTAATTTCATGGAAATCAATAAAATGGCACTAGCAGAAAAACTAATGTTCCCTGTGTCCCCTTACCACCATTACCTCCTCCCCCAAGAGAAAAGATAGAAAGGAAAGGAGTCCCTACTCAGGGTCTGATGTGAGAGGGTTGCCAGGGACCCTGCAGTAGACATACACACTTGCATCCCACATCTCCCTCTACAGGTGCACTTGCTTCAAGGGACATTGCATGGCTCTCTGGAGGCTCTCTGGTTGTCCAGGCCAACCCCCTCCTAGAGGTCCTAGTGTAAATGTTCTGCTCCAGTAATGGGGACAGAGAGATAGCCAACATGTCAATAGGTCTTGAAAACCAGAGAGACAAATAAAAGAGGACCTGAAGTCAGACGGAGATGGAGAGCGCAAGTTATGAAATTTTTGAGCTCATTTTTATCATCTACAAACTTCCCCATAAACTCTGTCCCAGGTGGCTGGGCAAACACTTGAGCCTTGAAATGAAATCTTGGAGTTATCCCGTCACTCACACGGACTAAACCCATCCTGAATTGTGTAATAAACTTTAGCCTTTGGCATTTTATGATTTTGAGACTCATATTGCCCTACTTGTTTTATAGTTTATCTTCTAAGCTATTTGTGTTTTCTTTATATTTTTTGTGTCAACTTTTTGAAAAAGAAGCATTACATAAACCTCACAGTGAGGCAGTGAGGGGACAGCATGTATGCTGTGGTTTTTATTACATGTAAATAAGAATTTACTTTGTTTCATGTTTTTAATTTTCTAAACTATTTCCTAGAGTGCTATATTGGATAAAATGTTTATGTACTATCTTATTTGGGGGAAAATACCATTGGTTTGCAGCTACCCCCAGAAAGCTATAATTATACAATTATTATTCTTGCTGAAACATTTTTAAAATCTTCTTCATGTGTATGTATTTCAAATTTCCAATGTGGACAGGGGCACAAGGCAAGAAAATGAGGATAAATAATGTACAGGCCCAGAGAAGGCTCAATGTGCATTTCTCCTGATTCCTTCTACTCCAAAATGAATATGTAAATCTATATTTATAGATCTTCATGCATGTGTTTATGGATGAATGTCTAAGTGCCTGTCAGCATATGTGGAATATCTGTATGTACATATCTACACATATAAATATACATACATATTGGTAATCATATCCTACGATGTTTTCTTTACTTTCTTCACAGAATGTAATGAGCATCTTAATTTCTTTTTGCTTTCCAACAATTCTCCAAACCTGAGGGTCTTGAGGAAAAAAATGAATTATTGACAGCATACTTCATGGGTTTCCTTATCCTAAATGCTTCCTGAATGACTCTGACCCCTGCTTGTCTATTGTTTAACTAGTTTTAAGTGATGCATGCCTTAATGAAAGATGCTTGGAGGATGGACATGAAGATGCTTGGAGGACAGAGAGGTGTGACAGAATGTGGTGGCTGTATTGGCTCTACAAGGTGGCTGCTGAAGGTACAGAGGAGACACAGGGGATTCAAGATTTCAAAACGTACCTTGTGCTTCTCAGTACATAATAGATTCCACAGAAGTATCAAACTAGATTGCAAAATAGCAAAACAGAAGAGAAAAAAGAAAGAGAGACTTTAACTAATTAGAAAAGTTCTACATTCAAATAGTGTAGGGAAAAGGGGCTGGCTAAAGAAACCCACCCTGACCCTGGAGGCCAAAACTAGGGAAAGATGGCTCAGATAAAACCAGTGAAAGAAACAAAGTTTGGTTCAAATCAGAGCCATCTCTGGCCCTGGCCAACCGACTTATGAAACCAACCAATCACAGAGTAGCACCCTGGCCCTGGGCTCAGTGAGATCAGAGTCATCTCAGCCCCTGGCAAACTGACTTGTGAAACCAACCAATCACAGAGCAGGACAGTAGAATCCTGGCCCTGGGGCCCAGGACCAGGGAAAGAAACACAGAGTGGGTTGGGACCTGAGCCAGAGAAATGAACCAAGGAAACATGCCCTGACTCTGAAACCAAAGAAACACTCTTTGCTCCTAGAATCAGAGTCAGTGAAAGAAATGAGCCCAGGCCTTAGAATAAGTGTCAAACAGCTAATTAAAGCCATTGAAAAATACAGTTTGGCTCAAATCAGAGCCATCTCTGCCCCTGGCCAACTGACTTGTGAAACCAACAAATCACAGAGCAGGACAGTAGAATCCTGGCCCTGGGGCCCAGGACCAAGGAAAGAAACACAGCCTGGGTTTGGGACCTGAGCCAGAGAAATGAACACTTTATCCCCAAACCCAGAACCAAGGAAACACGCCCTGACTCTGAAACTAGTCCCAAAATAACACCCTTGATCCCTAGAATCAGAGTCAGTGAAAGAAATGTGCCCTGGCCTTAGAGGTAGTGTCAAAGGCCAAGAAAGGCCAGTAAAAGAAACACAATTTGGCCCTGAAATCAGGGCCACCTCTGTCCCTAGCCCACAAAACTGGCCAATTCCGGGGCAGAAATAAAACTAACCAATCACTGGTTGACTCCACCCCCAAGACATATTAACTGCCCTGCCTGGTCAGTTGTGAGCTGTTCTCTCCACCCTGGTAGAGGCAGCTATTCTCCTGGACTCCTTCCCAAATAAATCTCTTTCTCAAAAGAGTTTTAGGTGTGAAGATCTTCATTCACTAGCATAGAGAAGACCCTTGCTGAGACCTCCCTCGGTGAACAGAGCAAGGAGGAGCTAAAAGAGCTAAAAAAGTAATACTTTTCTCCTGAGTCGAGGAGATTGCTACATTTTTGCAATTTCTTAGACCAGAGAAACAGAGCTCTGCTAGAAAGTCCCCTTATGTGGGGGCTGAGCAAAGCTCAGCTGTAGTGGCTCTCCAGGAGAGGAGCAGGATTGCAATATTCTGTGGGAAGACTATCCCCCTTCACATCAGGTATAGCCTGACTTTTCCCGAACAGTCAGGATACCCTTCCCTGGTGAAGCAGTTCTAGGCATGACTCTCCTGAGCAGTCAGGAAATTTCCTTTCCAGGGTTGGGCTGCTTCTCTGCAGCTCCAACTGTCAGAGCTGTGTTAAACAGCTCCAGGTATCCAGGATACCTCTCCCTCCAGGTTTGGGCTGCCTCTTTGCAGCTCCAGCCACTAGAGCTGTCCTAAGCAGCTTAAGGTGTTGCCTGACTCCCAGGTAGTCAGGACACCTCTCCCCAGAGTTGCAACACTCACATTTTGGTGCTGAAAACCAGGAGCAAACCCACAGAGTTGCAATTTACTTACAAATAATAAGGCCACTGGCTAGCTGTTCTGGAAATTTAAATATGAGGAAAGTCCCAGAGTGGATATGGTGGTGCATGCCTAGGATTCCAGTGCTTGTGAAGTGGTGGCAGGAGACAAGAGCAACTCAGCTACAGAATGAGTCTGAGGCCATCCTACACTGCAGGAGACCCCGTTTGATGAAGAAAAAACTACCCATACTTCACAATAACGTGAGACAAACTTGCGGGGAATGTTCTAAAACATAGTGAAGTTAAAAATCAGTCTCTTTAGTACACTCCGATTGTGACCTCAAACCTCCTGTTTGTACCTCTGGAATCCATGTGTACTCTTATTTTCTACCCTCTTAGGGGCTATTGACTGGAACCGTAAGCAATCAAGCTCATACACGTGGCCTTATTAAATGGGATGCATACATCAGCAAAGTCACCAGCACCATCCAGATGAATCAAGGATCCTCCTAGGTCTTGGTGGTCCTTCTGCCCATCTGCATCCACCTACAGGAAAGCACAGATGTGTTTTCCGCATGTGTGCAACTTGACATCCGTTTCTTACCATTGATTACAGATGGGAACCTGCTTGTATTTTCACCTGGCTCCTTTCACTCAGCACAGTAACCTTGCATTCTCCTTCTTTTGTGGGGAAGCTTATTCCTGTGATTGGTGTGATATTCAGTCATAAAAGCAATCCTTAAAACATTTAACCATTCACTCATTAGGTAGCCTTTTGGCTATTTTGTTTGTTTGTTTGCTTGCTTGCTTGCTTGTTTGTTTTGAGAGACAGGGTTTCTCTGTATAGATTTGGCACCTGTCCTGGAACTCACTCTGTAGCCCAGGCTGGCCTCAAACTCACAGACATCTGCCTGCCTCTGCATCCTGAGTGTTGGGATTAAGGGCCTGCACCACCACCACCTGACTCATTTGGCTATTTTTAAACAAACAAAAAAAACCCTTTTACTTTACTTATCTGTGTCACTGTCATTAAAGAGGTTATGTTTTTGTTGTTGTTGTTTTGTTTTGTTTTGTTTTTGGACTGGGTCAGTGCACTTGCTGTCAAGGCTGAATTTAATCCCTGAAACTTACATGGTAGAAAAAAAGAACTGACTACAAACAATTGTCCTTTGACCTTCACACACACGCTATGCACACATTTTAAAAAAGACCAGATAGAACAAAGAGAAAATTTGTTTTAAAAAAAGAAGTATCCCTGTGTTAATAGTCATCTTTCAAACTGAAGAAATTATTCATCTTAGAGTTTAGGTACATTATTTTATCTCATTTTATTGTTTTCTTTCCACTTCTCATGCTTCTGCCTCCCTGTAGGTAATTTCATTTTTTAAAGTTTCTTTTGTTTTATCAGTAGCGTTATTCAAAGTATTTTTATGTAATGAGTATCCATTTAAAATGCTTACATAGTCTATGTATGTCTGCATTTTTCTGGTTGGATTTAAGGTATGGAAATCTTCACTTTCATGTTTACAGGTGGTTTTGGTGCATGTATGTCTGTGCATCCTGTGTGTACAGCACCCGTGGATACCAAGAAGAAGGCATCAGATGGTTTTGAGCCACCATGTGGGTGCTGGGAATCCTCCAGCTCCCCCTAAAAATCTTTTCTTTTTAAAGATTAATTTTATGCATATGAGTGTTTGTCTACATGTGTGTATGTGCCAACACAGACCAGAAGAGGGCATCAGATCCTTGAAACTGAAGTTACAGATAGTTATGAGTCGCCATATGGGTGCTGGGAATCAAAGCCAGGTCCTCTGCAAGAGCAGCTAATGTTTTTAACCACTGAGCCATCTCTCCAGCTCACTGAAGTATAAAAATCTTGTACCCCATTATTCTACCTCATTGATAATATAACTAACTGTCTGAAATTTCCTATGCATACCCCTAAGATCACATTAGACATTGCTACTATTTTTTTGCTTCAGTGGTCAAATTTAATTTAGAAAACTCCAGGGATGTAGTGGGGACTCAGAGTTATTTACCTACTTGCAACTTGTGTTTTCAATTTTGCTTTCTGATAATGCAGAAAGCCTTCTTTTGCCATTTCCTCTTTGTCTAGAGGGTCTTGCACAGTTCTTCCTTTGAGGGTATTTCTGCAGGTTAAAATTTCAGTTTTCTTGTGTCTAAGACAGGCTGAATCATCCCTTCGAGCCTGAAAGGTTATTTTCTGGGGATTAAGAAAGAGTCCTGGCTGGGTGGCTCTCTTCCTTTAGCACTTAAGAAACAGCACCACTTCTTTCTAGCTTCAGAGACCTCCCCTGACATTTGAACTGCCCCTCCCCCCAGGAAAAGTCTCTCCTGTTCCAGTTTTCCCTCTTCCTCTTAGTTCCCTTCAGCCTTTACAAGTCTGATTGTTTTATCTTGGTGTGTATTTCTTTGCTTTTCCCCACTCAGGGTCTTCTCACCTTCTTTCCACTCTGAAGATTTCTGGATTGCTTGCTTGTTTACTTGCTTGCTCATTTATTTGCTTATTTTATGACCAAATTTGGAAAGATTTTAACCACTGTCTTTAGAAATCTTTCCAACAATACCTTTTCTAATTCCCACCTGGCACCATAGTGCCACAATTGCCCTGTCTTCTATTACTAGCCAGTTTCTGACCCTGTTGTTGGGGTTCGGGTCTTAAATTCCAGGCTCATTTATCAGGGATGTTAATAGAAGGCATCCTAGTTGTGAGTAAATTGGTTGCAACTCTGTGGGTTTGGTCCCTGGTTTTGGCACCAACAATGTAAGTAAATTTGTTGTAACAACTCTGGGGGAACGTGTCCTGACTACCTGGGGGTCAGGCAAAACCTTCAGCTGCTTAGGACAGCTCTGATGGCTGAAGCTGCAAGGACACAGTTCAGCCCTGGAGGGTGAGGTATCTCAGACACCTCGAGCTGCTCATTATAACAGTTCTTCCCTGAAGGTGTCCCAGACACCTGGAGCTGTTTAGCACAGCTCTGAGAGTTGGACCTACAAAGAAGCATCCCAAACCTGGAAGGGAAATTTTTCTAACTTCTCAGGAAAGTCAGGCCTGGAACTGATGGGGATGGTCTCCCCGCAGGATATAGCAATCCTGCTCCTCTCCTAGAGAGCTGCTATAGCTGAGCTTTGCTCAGTCCCCTCTTAAGGGGGGCTTCCTAGCAGAGCTCTGCTCTCCAGCCAAGACGATGCTTCTTCTGCTTCACTCTGCAAAAAGGGAACCCCCTGCAGAAATGTAGCAATCTCCTCTGACTCCAGAGAAAAGTGTTACTTTCCAGCTCTCTCTTGCTCAGTCCACTGAGGGACATCTCAGCAAAGATCTTCTGTTCAGTTCCTCCTTGCTCTGCTCTTTCAGCTCTCCCTTGTTTTGTCCACTGGGGAACATCTCAGCAAGGATCTTCTCTATGCCAATGAATGAAGATCTTTACACCCAAAACTCTTTTGAGAAAGAGATTTATTTGGGAAAGAGGAGTCCAGGAGAGTAGCTGCCTCTACCAAGATTGAGAGAACAGCTTTTTTTCTAACTGACCAGGCAGGGTGGTTTACACAGGAAGTCTTAGGGGTGGAGTGAACCAGGGGTTGACTTGGAGTCCAGTGTTTTAACTGGCCTGCTCTGTGATTGGTTGGTTTCACAAGTCAGTTGGCCAGGGCAGAGATGGCTCTGATCTGACTGAGCCAAACTGTGTTTCTTTCTGCCCTGATCTAAGCCATCTTTCCCTAGTTCTGGGCTCCAAGGTCAGGGTGGGTCCCTTTAGCCAGCTCCTTTTCCCCACACTAGTTTCTGTGTAGGCCTGCGTATGCTTGCCTGCAGCGTGTTACCAATGTATGGGTGTGCCTGAACCCACCTGTGTGGTGTCATGAGCCTGAATACGTCCCCTCATCTGCCTGTCTAATGGTACGGTATGTCCTATCTGCCCACAGCTCCTCAGAATCCCTTCATGAGATCTTCCCTCTGGGTATCAGAGCATACGGAAGAGTTTATTTTTATCTCAAGTACCAGAGGGAGAGGCAATAATGGTGAAGGAGGCATGGCTGCAGACAGCCAGAGCAGGAAGTTGAGAACTCACATCTTTAGCCATGTGCTTCCAAGCAGGGAGAGAACGACAAATGAGGTAATGAGACCATAAATCCTCAAACGATGCCCCCTCCCTCCCCCAGCATTGTACTTCCTCCAGCAAGGCTCCACCTTCTAAAAGTTTCATAACCTCACAAACAGCGCCACCAACTGGGGACCACGTGCTCACACATCTGAGCCTATGGGGGACATCCCCCCCCCTGGCCCCGACTATATCCTTTATATTGTTCTATTTCTTTTCTGAAATGTCTAACTTGTCAGCTTGCTCCTGATTGTTCTTCGAAGCATTTTAAGATCTATGTCTGCTCATTTTAACATTGCACACTGTTGTTATTGACTTGTAGATGAATTGCTAAATGGCCTTATTAAATTTAAAAAAAAAAAAAAAAACGGAGCCAGATATCGGGGTTAAAACCTGAGAGATCAGAGGAGTGGGAAAAGCCACAAGCCAACCTCACCTTTCCAACCCTCAGCTTCCAAAAGAAACCTACTTCCTGTATACCCATGCCTATATGCCTTTCTGTTCTGCTATCTCATTTGCTCTCTCTGTCCAGCTCCATCACTTCCTCATTCTGACTAGCTGTGTCACTTCCTGTATGTCTGTACAGACCTCCAAACCTTTATGGTTAACTAGTGTTGGAATTTAAGGCGTGTGCCACCACGCCTGGCTCTGTTCCCAGTGTGGCCTTGAACTCACAGAGATCCAGACAGATCCCTGCCTTCTGAATGATAGGATTAAAGGCATGTGCTACCATTGCCTGACTTCTATGTTTAATATAGTGGCTGGCTTTTTCCTCTGATCCTCAGATAAACTTTATTAGATTGCACAAATAAAATATCATCACATTGACATGTGGTTATCATCTTTTCTCACTCCAGTTGAGTTATTCCTGGTCCTGGTATGAGAAATGATGGCCAACTGAAAACTAGGCATTTCAATTATTGTGTGAATTATCTCCCTTAATTCTTCTGTTTTGTCTGGTCTCATCTGACACCCCTCCTATGAGAGTTGGCAGTGGTGCATCATAGCTAACAGATGGAGAAGGAAAGCCAGTCTTATAAAAGTCTTGTTAATATTGGACTAGGACAGGTACCCAAACTCCCCACTTAAGCTTCTACGGATAATACCCTTGATTGGAAAGGCAAAGGCAGTTGTCCACAGTGGTGGGTAAGAAAGCCCATACTCCTGGCTCGGGTAGAAACTTAGCCTCCTCAATGGCCTCCACTGACACCATGAGAGTGAAAAAGACTTACCACTGAAAAGATTATAGCTCTTAGCTGCTGCTCAGTCTTCTCTGTTGGAACCATAACAAACAACATTGGGTCACTGTTTAACAATCTAGTGAGTCACAAGTCCAGGCACCATGCACAGTCTTTGCTGGCAGGGCCACAATGCTCAGCATGGCGGCTTTTGTCTCTAGCACACTCCACCTGAATAGCATCAAGAGTCAGTATGTGTGCTGAACAGATCTAACAGGGCTGCTTGAGAGAAACAAGATGACTGAGGGGACTCCACTCTCTGAGACTACTTCTAGAGCTTCTTGCTCTTCCCAGCCACACCAGTGGGGTGCCTTGTTCCCATTTTAAAGCCCCCTCAGCCAGCTATCAGGTACAGCATTATGAAGTAGAACAGAGCTCTCGTCTTCTCTGCCTATTTGTTAGGTCCATGCTCAGAGACTGCCTGATTAATGGGGGAGGGAGAGTCTAAGCAGATAGCACAGAATTAGGGATATCTCAGGATGGATCACTCACCAGCTGACATGTTTAACAAATATAGGGATTCTCAGAACACAACTGATGTTTTTTGTTTTTGTTTTTTTTGTTTTTGTTTTTTTTTTTTTTTTTTTTTTTGGTTTTTCGAGATAGGGTTTCTCTGTGCAGCTTTGCGCTTTTCCTGGATCTCTCTCTGTAGCCCAGGCTGGCCTCAAACTCACAAAGATCTGCCTGCCTCTGCCTCCCAAGTGCTGGGATTAAAGGCGTGCGCCACCATCGCCCGGCACAACTGACGTTTTGTGTTGTTTATCAATTCAGCCCAACAAGCAAAACTCATACAGTTAAGATTACTGGAATATCTAGTGACAGAATCTGCATGCCTCTCTGTCCTTTACATCTTTAAAGATGATAAGAATATGGATTTCTAGGTTCTGCAGATTTTCCAAGATGGGTACAGGCAGCATCAGGAAAGGACCAGACATCTGTTTGATGATGACTTTAATAGGCGTGTTTTCAGAATTGACTAGGAACGCCAGAGAAAGGAAACCTCCCTTTTCTGTATGTTCATGAACTTGACTCTTCCAGGAAATGGGTTTTCACCCCCACCATGCTCGTATTGTTTCTGTGCTAGTCCTACAAAAGTAAAACATTCAACAAGGCAAGTGACCATAGATACTCAGAAACCTACCAAACAAATATCAGGAGCCTGCTTCAGACGGAAGCTAAGTGAACCAGCTCAAAATTCTACAGCCAGCCATGTGTCCCCAACCACATTCTTCACAGTCTATAACAGGGGCAGGGTATTGTATATAATCTAGGAAGAGAGAGAAAGAGAGAAAGCTGAGAAATAGGGTGGTGGAGAGACCTGGAATTCTATAGATCACTGAAACATTCTATGTGACTTTTTGTTACTGGTAAAAAAAAAAAAAATAGTTAAGCTACACAATCCCTGCAGCTCTATTGTCATAATTTAATTGTCTTCTCATTTGGCACGTGTCCATCAGGGTGGAAAGTCACTCTCCACTGTTAGCTCTTGGTAAGGGCACTGGTGCCATAGATGAATCTGGGTCTTGACTTTCTCAGTCCATGAAGAACAAGATATAAACTGTCTTCAGTAGAATCAGCAGCAGCCATTTTCTCTGGCTGGTGGATGTCATTGCCTTCAGGATCTGATTGAAGAAATAAATGTCCTTCAGACTGTCTGAGAACAGTGTGCCTCCATCCAGCTCTCTGGAGGGTGGTCCCCAGGTTCTACTCTGTGAAGAGGAGATAACATTTGTGAGCTGCCTGCTCTGTGCTGGGGACTGAATCTAATTGCCATGTCTTAGTGATGCTAACGAAGAGCTGGTACAATGGGCATTGCAGTCTCTGATTAATGATTCATGAACTCTGGAGCTCAGCAAAGAGAAGTGTACTATCCAGGGACACTCAGAAGTGACAGCAAGGTTTACATTTAAAGCTTAGGGACTCTGAAATTCACACGCCTTTCTCTCTGTGAGAAATTACTTACTCCTGAGCACTAAAGACATTCTTTCTCTGGCGTTACATCATTCAGGATGTTATTTAAGAAAAACAACCAAATTAAGTCACACACACACACACACACACACACACACACACACACACACACACACACTTCTGTGTTTTCATTTGGTCTGACTAAACTCTTGATTCACATCATGTTTAGAGCAGGATCAGGATCCTGGATTAGTCAATCTGGAAAGACCTCCCTGTTTCCATTGCTGGACTTATTTGGTGCCCATCCTGTTCCAGCCATTGAACTTGCAACTGGGGCCTCAGAATTAAATCAGACAGCATTAGTTTCAAGGTTTTGTTGTTGTTTTTAGGAGGTCAGGGGGTGTTTCTGCAATGCAATCTATAAGCAAATTATTCAAATAAATCGTCTGGACTTTAATAAAAGAAATGTACACAGAGTTGAACAAGGGCTGTAAGTGGTGTGTGTCTTATGAAGAAGAAAAAAGATGTGTGTGTGTGTAACCCAAACATTTGGGCTGATAGAAATGGGAAGCCATGTAACCATCTGTAGGGTAAAAAGTCTGAGCTCACTTCCCAGTTTCAAAAACCCACCAATCCCTAAGCTTGAAATCCCACCAATCTCTGAGCTCACCCCAAGCTCAGGATTTGAAATCCCACCAATCTCTGCCCTGGAAAACTCTGCCCCCAAGAAACCCTGTAGAAGTCTGCTTCCTACTCATTTCTCTGCTGCTTCTCAGAGCAGAGGCAACCACCTACTCATGTCTTTCCCAATAAATGTCTTGTGTGAGGTTTGTTGTATGGTGTGACTTTGTGGTATTCCTCGGTTCTCAACTGCCAGAATACTCTTCCCCTCAGAGCTACAATACTCGTATTGGGGAAACCATTCCCCTCAGAGCTACAATACTTGTATTGAGGAAACCATTCTCTTCAAGAGTTACAATGCTTGTATTGGGGAAACCTCTCTTTGGGTCTCCAGCTCACAAAAAAATGACACAGAGATTTATTAAATATAGAAGATCAGCCTATAGCTTAAACTTGTCCCACTAGCTCTTATAACTTAAATTAACCCATTTCTATCCATCTACATTGTTGCCACATGACTCATGGCTTTGACCTCTCCTCCTGCATGTCTGTTCCCTCTGTATCCAGCTGACAACTCCTCCTTTCCTCTTCCCAGAGCTCCCTGTCCCCAGAAGTCCCACCTATACCTCCTGCCTAGCTATTGGCCATTCAGCTCTTTGTTAAACCAATCACAGTTAAACCAATCACATCATCTTCACACAGTGCAAAGGAACATTCCACATTTCCCCATTAGAACTGTAACGCTTACACCATCCTAGCAAGAAGAAAGATATTCCAAAGAGAGACAGTTATACCACTGACATCCCAAAAGAACTGAAATTTCCCCTGGAATCTTATGTGGGTGGGAGAGAAAAGCTGAAGCCTATTGCCAACCAGGGGAAGAACTTGCCTCCTAGGAAGTGATGTCACACTGTTCTAACAACTGTCAGGCCACCTTGTAAGAGAGACCAGAACCTAGTGATATATCGATGACAGGAGGGACCACACCTTGACCAGGACAGTTTAGTGATGTATATGTCTATTTAAATCTAAACCATTGGTCAGAACCCCAAAGATGTGCTAAGGGGGTGTCTGGACCTTTTATTTATTCTTCTTCCCAGGTTTGCTGGCCACAGTAAATAAACCCTCTTTCCCTGTTTTTCACTACCAGTGTCTGTTTAATTGGTATATTGAGAATGGGCAGCTGAGCCCAGTTTGTTAGGACTCCCAGAGGTTAAATGTCTTAGTTAAGATTTCTATTTCTCTGATGAAACACCATGGCCAAAAGCAACTTGGAGAGGATGGGATTTATTTAGTTTTCATTTCTTTCTTTTTTATCTGGTTTTTCAAGACAAGGTTTTTCTGTGTAGTTTTGGTACCTGTCCTGGAGCTGGCTCTGTAGACCAGGCTGGCCTCAAACTCAGAGATCAGCCTGGCTCTACCTCCTGAGTGCTGGGATTAAAGGCATGCACCACCACCACCCAGCTTAATTTTCATTCCTAAGCAACACTCCATCATCAAGAGAAGCCAAGGCAAGACCTCAAAGCAGGAACCTGGAGACAGGAACTGATGCAGAGGCCATGGAGAAACACTGTTGATTGGCTTGCTCCCCTTAGCTTGCTCAGTCTGTTTTTCTATACCACGTAGGACCATATTCCTGGGGGCAGCACCACCCATAATGGGCTGCACCCTCCCACATCCATCATCTATCAAGATAATGCCCCCACAGACTTGCCAACAGTCCAGGTCCATGGAGGCATTTCCTTGATTTAATATTTCTTCTTCCCAGATGACCTTATCTTGCTTCATGTTGACATCAAAATCGCCAGCTCATTGTGGAAAGGTTTCATCAACCTTATCTTGATCCAATGCTTATGAGTGTTCCACAGTGGGCACAATAGGATGTGACAAACAGAAGGAAGGAGGGCAGAGCTATATGCAATGTGTTCATCCATCCCCTAACTCACAGACCCACTGGGCACTCAGAACCTCCATATTACTATCAATTAGGGTGTTTCCCCATAACCTGAACTTCACCCCAAGAGTCACCCCAAGGAGTTTGTGCACCAACTCAGACATAAAATTAGAATCGAATTTTTTTTTAAAAAAAAGTCTTGCCTTGTAAACAAATAGCTTTTCATTTTCTATCTTTAAAGTAGGCTCAAACAGTGCCCAGGGTTAAAAGCTGCTATTGTTCTTGAATAGAGAGGGAATTAAAATTCACTGGACACAAACATGAGCATGACTAATACTAGACTCCTGTACCCAGAACCGGTCACTTCCCACTCACACCTGTGCCCCATATTTGTGTTTGAAAGAGTCCTTCTCACCGCCAGACCCCCATCCTAGCTTAATTTTGAGAAGGTTTGGGCATTCAGTCTCAGCTCCCGTGAGGATTTTTTTTGGGGGGGAGGGGGGACCAAATGAACACAAGCAGAAAATGAACCAGTGATTCTTACTACTCATGAGCAGTGGTGGTCAAGTTCACCAGAAAGCAAGCATGACCAGAATGTAAAGAGACCAAAGTGACCACAAAGGCATAGCTCACATCCAGCTCTGGCTATGTGGAGTTGATGACACAGAGAAGGTATACAACCCTCCATACGGAGCCATTATTCAGTCTGTGTCACTAGCCACATTCTTTTGAAGTTCCTACAACAGGTACACCAGCAGTGTGTTGACGACCATCAATATTTCTCAGTAAATTTGGATTGAGTTCAATTCTCTGTACCTTCCATTTATTCATTTTGTACACTTTTTTGAATGGGTGCCACCTAAATAGGCTCTTTTCTAAATACTGAAAATGTCTTGGTAAATGCAATGAACAAAAATCTTTCCCCATTGTAAATCTTAAACTCTAGAGAGAGACAATGGTTTTTGTTTGTGTGTGTTTCTTTATTGTCAAACTAGTTTTAATTTTGAAGACTCTCTTTTCAAAGACTTATTATTAGTATTTTAATGTGTGTGTGTGTGTGTGTGTGTGTGTCTGTGTGTCTGTGTGTCTGTGTGTATGCACATTTGAGTGTAAGTACCAGAAGAGGGCATCAGACACCCTGGAGCTGGAATTACAGGCAGTTATGAAATGCTAGACTTGGATGCTAGGAACCAAACCCATGCTCTCTACAAGAGCACCAAGAGCTCTTAACTGCTGAGCCATCTCTCCTGTACCTCAAAGATTCTTTTTGTCTCTCCCTGCTGCCAGAGGTGAGGAGGTTTTGAGACAGAATTTTATTGACCATCCTAAGCTTGCCTCAGACTCTTTAAAAATATTTTTTATTAATTCTTTGGGTGTTGATTTAGGAGGAATTAGAGACTGGTAAGAGAGTGAGAGTAATATGATCAAAAATACACTGTGTGCATGCATAAAATTCCCAAAGAATTAATGGAAACAATGACTTTTTAAAACTGTGAGTGATAGACTTACTTGAATTTGATTCAAGGTGTAGCAGCAGTTAGTTTGGGGTGATTAGATTATCTCGTGCAATCTCTACTCAGCCACTGGGTACCTAAATCCTACATGATAAGCATCTCTCCAGCTTGTGTTTGAGGCCAAATATAGAGTAACCCAAAACCAGCCTCAACCTTCCTAGGTAGCCATATTAGTAACTTGGCACTCGCTATGATAAAACACCATGACCAAGGCAACTTCTAGAAAAAGGGGCTTTACTTGGGCTTATGGTTCCAGGGGGATAAGAGTCCACAATGGCAGATAAAAGGCATAAAGACAGGTGGCTGGAGCAGCACCTGAGAACTTACAACTTGAACTTCAAGTACAAAACAGAGAAATCTCTAGGCCCACCCCCAACGACAGGCTTCCTCCATCAAAGCCACACCTTCTAAACCTATTCAAACAGTGCTACCAACTGGGGACCATGTATTCAAACATCTGAGCCAATGAGGAACATATTCTCATTTAAATCCCCACTGTAGTTGATTTTAAACTGGTCCTTCTTGTAGGGAAAAGGGGCTGGCTAAAGGAACCCATCTTGACCCTGGAGGCCAGAACTAGGGAAAGATGGCTCAGATAAGGCTAGTGAAAGAAATACAGCTTGATTCAAATCAGAGCCATCTCGGCCCCTGGCCCAAATGACTTGTGAAACCAACCAATCACAGAGCAGGACAGTAGAATCCTGGCCCTGGGGCCCAGGACCAGGGAAAGAAACACAGAGTGGGTTGGGACCTGAGCCAGAGAAATGAACCAAGGAAGCATGCCCTGACTCTGAAAACAATACCAAAGAAACACTCTTGGCTCCTAGATTCAGAGTCAGTGAATGAAATGAGCCCAGGCCTTAGAATAAGTGTCAAAAAGCTAAGTAAGGCCAGTGAAAGAAATACAGTTTGGCTCAAATCAGAGCCATCTCTGCCCCTGGCCAACTGACTTGTGAAATCAACCAATCACAGAGCAGGACAGTAGAATCCTGGCCCTGGGGCCCAGGACCAAGGAAAGAAACACAGCCTAGGTCTGGGACCTGAGCCAGAGAAATGAACACTTTATCCCCAAACCCAGAACCGAGGAAACATGCTGACTCTGAAACTAGTGCCTAAATAACACCCTTGGTCCCTAGAATCAGAGTCAGTGAAAGAAATGTGCCCAGGCCTTAGAATAAAGGTCAAAAGCCAAGAAAGGCCAGTAAAAGAAACACAGTTTGGCTCTGAAATCAGGGCTACCTCTGTCCCTAGCCCACAAAACTGGCCAATTCCTGGGCAGAAATAAAACTAACCAATCTCTGCCCCCCAAGACATATAAACTGCCCTGCCTGGTCAGTTGTGAGCTGTTCTCTCCACCCTGGTAGAGGCAGTTATTCTCCTGGACTCCTCCTTCCCAAATCTCTTTCTCAAAAGAATTTTTGGTGTGAAGATCTTCATTCAGTGGCATAGAGAAGACCCTTGCTGAGATCTCCCTCAGTGGACAGAGCAAGGAGGAGCTGAACATAAGACCCTTCCTGAGACATCCCTCAGTGAACAGAGTAAGGAAGAGCTGAATGAGCTGAAAAACTAACACTTTTCTCCTGAGCCAGAGGAGATTGCCACATTTTTGCAATTTCTTAGACCAGAGAAGCAGAGCTCTGTTGGGAAGCCCCCTTATGTGGGAGCTGAACAAAGCTCAGTTGTAGCGGCTCTCCAGGAGAGGAGCAGGATTGCTATGTCCTGTGGGGAGACTATCCCCCATCACACCAGGTATAGCCTGATTTTCCCAGTCAGGATACCCTTCCCTGCTGAAGCAGTTCTAAGCATGACTCTCCAGAGCAGTCAGAAAAATTTCCCTTCCAGGGCTGGCTAGCTTCTTTGTAGCTCCAGCTGTCAGAACTGTGCTAAACAGCTCCAGATGTCCCAGATACCTCCAGGGCAGAGCTGTCCTGAGCAGCTCAAGGTGTCCAGAATACCTCACCCTCCAGGTTTGCCCTGCCTCTTTGCAGCTCCAGCCACCAGAGCTGTCCTAAGCAGCTCAAGGTGTTGCCTGATGCCAAGGTAGTCAGGACACCTCTCCCCAGAACTGCAAAACTCATAATTTGGTGCCAAAATCTGGGACCAAACCCATAGAATTGCAACAAATTTATTTACATTGTTGGTACTGAAACCAGGGTGGGGGCTAGGGGGTGGAGACATGCTTGGTGCCTGTACTCTCCCCTTGTTGTCTGAGCCACACTAGGATTCTATCCCTCATCTCCAGTCCATCTGCAACAGACCAAACTTCCCGCTCACTGATCACTCAGCATTCCATCCAACAGTGGCAATTAGGTGAGTTCCCCTTTTTGGTTGGTAAACATTTCCCTGGGTCTAAGGAAGTGACCATTGAGTGTCCAGCACCCCTCTAGTACTCTTGGAAGTGGAGGTACCCCCAGCCACAGTCTTTAAGGCTAAGACTGACCCTCTTCACCTGACTACACCCCCCCATCCTCAGAGCTGTAATCAGGCAGTTATAAGCATCCCTTCCTGTGCTCTCCCATCTTCCCACAAAAGGAGCCATAAAAGTCTCCCTTTTTCAGCCCTTTCCTCTGGATGAGTCCTTCCCCCTAGAGCTTGGTTTTCTCTCACCCTCTTGCTTCTACAGAAGCCCTAGTACCAGGCACCCGAGTCTCTCATTGGCTTAGTCAAGCTAAGCTGGACCCCTGTTGAGTTGGATGATGACCCTCTGAATGGCTTGGTCCCTTTTTGCTCCTCCGAGTCCAGGGGACCCCCGCAACTACAGGCTGCAGTGACTATTTCCCTCACCTTTCATCCATGGAAACCCTGCACTCCATACCCTCCCATACCCCCTTAGGATTCCTCCTAGAAAATCTCAAGCCTTTATACCTGGCACCTGATTTGAAAGGTTCTAAACTTTTTTGCCTGTGTGCAATAAAGTTTGGCCTCATTATCCTTTAGATAATCAACCTAAATGGCTGCATAATGGCACACTAGATCCTAATATTATATGGGACCTTTACAACTATTGTGAGCAATCGGGGAAATGGAAAGAAACCTTATATGTAAAAGCCTTCTCTTACCTTCGCTCCAAGTCTTCTCTCTGTGCCTCCTGTTCCCCCACCCAGCTCTTGCTAGCTATGAAGTTGGAACAGGATGAAACCATTTCTTTTGATCCAGCTAATGAGCCTCCCCCTTATAAACCAAAGCCAAAAGCCCGCAGCTTTCTCTCTTCCAGTCCCTTCAGTTTCCCTTTCTCCCTCCTCAGAAATAGGTCATCCACCAGGCAGCCCAGAGGTCTCAAATTCCTGACCCACCCAGGACACAGGAGAGAGCACTGAATTTTGGGTTACTGTTGTCAAAATAAGAAACACATTTCAGAAATGGGATGCAACGGCCAAGAAAAACCAAGAGTGTGCGCTCCAGTGTGGACCTTAAGGGTCTCCCTGTGCTGAGGGCTTGGTCACCAATGTCTTGCACTTCCGCCTCCATCATCTGAATGCTGGGATTACAAGAATACACCACCATGTCATTTTGGGGTAGTGCTGGGAATTGAACCCAGAGCCTCCTGCATGCTAGGTGAGTACTCGACCAATTGAGCCATTTCCCTAGCCACAAGCTTCTCTGTGTTAACATGCCATCCATGCCATTCACAATAAGACACCCAGCCCTGGGTGTTTGAGAACACCGCCCAGTGGTCTCCCATCTCTGCCTAGAGACTGCATAGCTCTATGTGGATGACTGATGGAAACTTGAGTAAGTTAACACTTGCTTTCCTCACCTGCTTTACTGCCTCTCTGAAGCAGCCATCCATTTTCATTTCTGAACCGTCTCTCCCGAGCTGGCAGTGATGGCCAACACTCTTCCTTCCTGTACATCTTCTCTAACATTTCTTCCCTGATGACCCTCCCAGTTCTGTGTAGTAAGAACACCATTGTACATTGCACCAAGAGCCCACTCATTTACACACACACACACACACACACACACACACACACACACACACACACATCATATTTATCATGTTCCAGACATATGATAAAGTATTTCACATCTACTGTTTTATCTAATTTTCTTGTCAAGCTCACAAAGTGCGTCTGTGATTATTCCCATTGGACAGACAAGTAGACATGCCTGGAGAGATGCAGAAACTTCCAGTGGTCACAAAACCAGCAAAAGGCAGTTAAAACTTGGCCATGAGCCATTCGACTTCAGAGAGAACACTTTTTACTTCACCAAATGTTCTTTCAATACAGGCTTTGTGTAAACTTTCTTTTCTTTTCAGTTTTTACAAAAGCCCACACTGTAAAGTGCACTTCAATGCTAGATATATTTAAAATAAAGCAGATGACCTATGATTTTTTTTAACACGGTAGTAGCACACGCAGCAACTTAAATGCTAAGAAAATGGAGTTTTCACAAAACGTGGAAGTGAGCACTAAGGTAAGGTAAGGGAACCAGTTAAAGAAATGATCAAAACCTCCGGCCTGCAATGAGATGAACTGGGCTTGAATCCGAGCTCTACAGCTCACTGATTGTGACTCATGGCTGGCTGTTCAACATATTTGAGCCTCAGTTTCCCTGTGTGTGAAAATACCTGAAATGGTTGTTTGAGGGCTTCGCTGGTATTCTAGTTTGATTTCCGCTGCTGTGATAAACACTGTGAATAAAAGCAACTTGAAGAAGAAAGAAATCATTTGACTTACACCACTTTCAAGTCACAGTATTTCACTGAGGGAAGTCAAGCAGGAACTCAAGCAGGCGCAGGGGCAGAAGCCATGGAGGCATACTGCTTACTGGCTTGCTTCCTCTGGCTTGCTCAGGTGCCTTTCATATACAGCTCAGGCCCATCTGTATAGGGATGGTAACACCCAGGGTGGGCTGGGCACTCCTCCATCGATTAGCAATAGAGAAAATGGCTCACAGATGTGGACGTGGACTAAACTGATCTGACAGTTCTGCAGCTGAGGTTTTCTCTTCCCAAGTGACTCTAGGTTAGTGTCAAGTTGACTGCTGAAGCCAACGATGACAGCTGGTATTCTGAATGTGAGGTGCTTAGCCAGCATGCAGCATGTGGCAAAAGATGCATAAGCTCTGTGTAAAAGTTCTGGGTGGGGGAAAAAAACACCAACACTAAAAATCAAGCTTGCCTCCATCAAGTCTGGGAAGAAGCCACAGGGCCTGAAAAGGGCAGGGTATCAACCACAGAAATCAGTGCCAATGAAGAGAAGAAGATGCATGGGAAAACTCGAGAAAGAAGCAAAGTAGAATGTGCTAGCTGCTGTCTGGTTGCTATGACAATGCACCTAATAAAAGCAACTTAAGGAAGAAAGGATGTATTTTGGCTCAATGTGTGAGGGCACAGTCCATCATGGCAGGGAAAGCATCATGGCAGGAGCGCGAGATGGCATTGCATCATCAGTTGTATTGCATCCACAGTCAGGAAGTCATGGCACAGAAGAGGGAACAGGAAGTAAAGAGATGATGCTTTTGACGAAGGAGAAATAAAATCCAACACATTATAGTTTCTCTCTCGCTGGTCCTGTTTTATTACATGTATTTATTTGTGTGTGTGTGTGTGTGTGTGTGTGTGTGTGTGTGTGTGTGTGTGTGTGTGTGTGTTCCACAGAGAGTTTGGGAGGCTAGAGGACATTTAGAAATAGTTGGTCTTCTCTCCCCCACTTGATGTTCATCAAGATGGAACCCAGATCATGAAGATGGGCAGCAAGTGAATTCACCCACTGAGCCAGCTTGCCATCCCCTCATTGGCTCTCATTTTCACCATTGGCTCTCAGGGTGTCTAACTGGAGTCCAGCACAGACAATGAGCAAGTAATGTGTATCAGGGTGACCAGCCGCACCATTGTGATTGGAGGAAAAGGACAGGCCTGGCTGCAGGCAGGTGTGGACTGTCACACAGTTTATCAGAGGAAGAAGGGAAATGATGGATTTGAAGCTTAGCTTCAATGGAGGCCTGCTTTGCTCATAGCTGCTAGCCTTGGAAGCTTAGAGATTCCCTTTTCCTAGCATAACCCTGCTGACCACTATTCTGTTCCCACAGAGGAAGGTGTAGTTGACAGGTGGAGCCATGTGCTTAGCTCCCTTACAAACATTTCTGAATCGCTCGCCCTGCCAGGCACCACGCCCAGCACTTAGCATGCAGGTTGACCATTCATTTAATTCTCCCTGTGAAACCATGGCACAGGGACTATGATTACGGAAGGTGTATTAGCATCCCACAGTTTATACTGGATGTTAAGAATTCTCTGCCATCCAGACAAAATGGATGTGCTCAAATAAAAAAAAAATAGGCGTCCCATAATTCACACCTGCTTCTCTTTTTGCTGATGGATAAGCATCCTGAGAATACCACTTGGCCACTCACTGCTCTGTCACCAAGAGTGCTTCTGCACTCTCTCAGGCATCACTGTGGGCAGAGAGCCACACCTCACACAAAAGGGGCCTCACTCAGAGAAGCAGATGAGCTTGTTGATGAAGGGGATGGAAATTGAAGCCTTAATGAGCTACTGTATCATAAATGAGTGCAAATTACATTGTCAGTCTATTTACAATTTCACATGGCATGAAGCCTTGTAATTATGTCTATTCAATTATTGCATTCAGAGGGCCGTTCAGTAGGGGCCTCTCACTATGGCCAAAACCCACTGGGAAACCTCTGTGTGCATGAATGTTAAAACCAGCTCTTCTAGGACCTGACATCTAATATTTAGAAGTGAAAATGTGGGCAAGGGGCTGAGGGAGGGTGGGTTATGTTAGAAAACGTAAGTTTGGACTCAATGAGATGGCTCAGTGGGTAGAGGTGCTTGCTGCCAAGCCTGGCAGTGTGAGTTCAATCCCCAGAACCCACACAGTAGAAGGAGAGAGCCAACTCCTACAAGTTGTCTTCTGACCTCCACACAGATACCATAGCACACATGCATCCCTCACAGATTGACAGATAGATCAGATAGATCAGAATGATAGATAGATAGATAGATAGATAGATAGATAGATAGATAGATAGATAGACAGACAGACAGACAGACAGACAGACAGACAGACAGACAGACAGACAGACAGACAGACAGACAGATAGATAGATAGATAGATAGATAGATAGATAGATAGATAAATGGATGATAGAGAGAGGGGGGAAGGAAGGAAGGAAGGAAAAGCCTTAGCAAGGATCACATTCTCAGATGGGTGAGGTCATGTGTGCCTGGTTGTATTTAATACCTACAGACATTGCCAGTCTCTTCATTCTGCTTCCTTTCAGCTGAGCACATCTCCACAATAAAGTTTCCCCTTCCAAACTATGGGTATCCTTCCATTTGAGCTCAGTTTCCTACTTTGTTAGTTCTAAGAGCCGGATTCTGTCAGCAGAGAGCAAGGGCTGAAAGATGGAAGGTGGGCATTTGTTATAAGTGGGCGTGAAGCTTTAGCTACTGGGATGTGGAGACCAACTTTGGATGCAGGGGGATCTCATCCATGGGGCTGTCTGGTCCTCTGAAATCTTTCATAACTCAGTTATTCCCACAGCACTTCTGGAGTGAAACCCTTAAGAGCACATGCACACAACCTGGTCCCTGAACAGTCATCTGGGTTTTGCTCTGTAGTCTCCTAGGTTCTCAGGTTCTTGTGACCTCTGTTGAATGGACCCACAGCACAGAGAGTTGTGCAGAACACAGGCAGAGTTCATTGAGCATGAAGGGGCACACATTCAAGGGGTAAGAGAAGACAGTGGCCAAAGGAACCATCGACCCCACCTATGGTCCATGTGGCTCAACACCCTATCCTAAAGTCTATAGACAAGCTGGCTTTTCCTGAGGAGTGTTTTCCTCTCTAGGTGATGATTGACAGGTCCATTTAGATTTCCGTTCATTTTAAAATTGTATTATTATTATTATTATTATTATTATTATTATTATTATTATGCATATGTGATGGAGGTCATGCTGCACAGCATACACGTGGAGGTCAGAGGTCAACTTCCTAGCATCACTTCTGTTCTTCCCCTTCATGTGGGTTCCAGGGATCAAGTTCAAGCTGTCACCAGGCTTGGGCTAGGGTTAAGAACATGTGTCACTGCGAGCAGTTTTTAAGTGGATTCTGGGGCTTAAACTCAGGTCCTCACTCTTGTAAGGCAAGTACAGTGTCACCGAGCCACCTCCTCAGACCGCTTCTTAAACAGATGAGAGGTTTTCATGATTAAGAAGTTCCGAGTGCACTTTGCTCACTGACTCAGGTGTTCCGTCCCACTGGGCTTGAGAGTTAGATTTCCCCTTTCAGAGGAGGAGACTGAGGTATAGAATCCTTCTGGGATCCCCCACTATTGAGAGCCAGAGATGGGGTTCAGAGCTGGTGCCTGTTTCTAGAGTCTGAGCTCTTATCCTCTGGATGTCCTGGTCACATGACCGGGCTAAGCCACCATCCCTTTGAACCTCATGTGGGCCCAGTGAACATCAAGGAGATGGGAAATAGTAGGGCGCTGGCATATGCTGTAACCATTCCAGAATGTACAAGTTAGTCATCCATTTATGTCAGGCTCAGAGGCATGCCTGTCCATTCCTGACCACTCCTGGTAACTTCTGAGCTCCATGTCTTTCTCCTGTTCTGTATTCGTCTCAATTTGCCCACTTGTGACAGGCTTAACATCCCTGCCCTCCCCCACCTCACCATATGCTGACCAACCAGCACAGCCTGGGAATCCACCTATCTTGACTCTTTTTTTTTTTCTATTGCTATGGCTATAGGTACATGCAGCCCTGTGGGACCCTAAGCTCAAGCCTTCATGTTTTGTAGCAAGTCCTTTACCCACTGAGCCATCTCCCAGCCCCATCAATTCTTCCAATTTGCCACTGAGGCTGGTTGGGGACATCTCCTCTCTACGCAGCAAGTTGAGAGTTTCCCACAGAGTGCCGCCCACTCCCGTGGGATCCTTAAGTCAGGCTAACCAGTGACAGACAGTCATGAAAGCTATTCACTATCATGCATTCATTACAGACTTCATCTTCAGGGTGCTGGAATTCTGACTGCGGAGGTTCGTAGGAAAGGAAAGCACTCTAGTTGAGTTTTTATGACAATGAGGATAGCTGAAGGAAATACAAACGACAGAGAAAGAGCAATGTGACATTCAGCCTCAATAGTGCCCCTCCCCGCCTCCCCGTCTCCTAAAGCTGCGGATTATGTGCTTGTATTTCCTCAGCGAAGCCATCCATCCTTGGAGGTAGAAGTGTATTTTACCATCAAAAATCTCTTTCTGCTTTCCCAACACTTATAATCCAATTTCCACCAAAGGTGGAAATAGTGTTCCCACCAGCCCTGTCGCGGCTGATGAAGGATGGCGGTCTCTAGTATCGATTTCCCCCTCCTGCCTCACTTCTTCAGCTCCCAGAAGCTGTGTGAGAAACAGGGCTCACGTCCCCCTCTGACAGTTCTGTGCCCGTGATGGAGTCAACAGTAAACAGTCCTGTGGAGAAGAATGGGAGTAGCTTTTTAAAGCCAAGACTGCAAAAGACCCCAACGACTTAATATATCTGAGGAACAGCGGGAATCCGGTGTGTTCAGAGGAGATGTAGGACTTCTTAACTAACAGTCAGGCTCATCGCAAAATTCTTTATTTCTTGAAAATGGAGAAGAGAATCACCCATTATAGAAAAAGAGTTCTGTCCAACTTGGAAGGCTTTTTTTTTTTTCTCTCTTTTTTTTTTATGACCAGGAAAAGACTCATCGATCAGAATGTCCTGTTCATAGCAACTGTAATTGTCATAACTCAGGTGGGAACCAGTCCAGATGTTTTCTACAGTGACTGGTTAAAGACACAGTGATGCAGGAGCTGGGGAGCTGGCTTAGTCAGTATCTGCCGCATAAACAGGAGGACCTAAGATCAAATTGCCAGCATCTACGTAGAAAAGACAGGCATGACCATGGCAGTGTGGGTTGGTAATGCACTGGGTTGCAGAACAGGCACAGGCAGATCTCTGGAGCTCACTGGACACCAGCCTAAGGCAACTGGTGAGCTCCAGATTCCGTGAGAGAGTAAGGTCTCAAAACATAAAAGGTGAAGGAAGGGCCGGTGAGATGGTGCCATCTGATTATTTGAGCTTTGTCCCAGGAGCACACATGGTAGAGACAACTGAAGTTTGCAAGTTGCCCTCTGACCTCCACACATGCACTGTAGCCCACCCCTGGCCCCACATATGCACAGGCATGTGCACAAGCATGCATACATTCTTAATACACACATTCTTAATATGTGTAAAATATAAGGTGGACAGCAATGAGGAAAAAAAAAACCACTGGACGCTGACCTCTGGCTTCCAGACACATTTGCACACATACAGTGTTAACAGAACTCTGAACTACCAGGGCGACTCTTCCATGAATTCAAAATAAATACTTAAAAAATAAACTCATCAAATAAATACTTTTATTTTTAAAGGTAATGTATCCAATAGTCCAGAATTAAATAGGAAATCAGTGCCCATTCGGAGATGAATGGTAAAGGGCAAGCAGGGACTCGCTTGGCCCCGGTGTGACTGGGATTCTGTTCCAGGCTCCTGTGAGAGCCACCATCAGCAGGTTGTGATGTCTCTTCCCTGGAAGACTGTTTTCTTGGTCAAAGAGCGGCAGGTAGGGAGACACTCGGCAAAACCGGCAGGTAGCTCTGTGAACTAGGAGCTTGGACCAGCAGGGTAACACTTTTAAGATAGATTGCTTGACGGGTTCCTGTGTGAACAATGAGAAATTATAAGCTGACGTGTTTACTCCGAGCATGAAGGCCGTGCTGCGTGTTTAGCCAGCAATGTTCTCAGTGTACTGCCCTCTGGCACCACCATAATGGTTTATGAGGGAAGGAAGTTACATCTTCCTGTCACGAATAGATGGTTCAGAAGCTGAGAAGTGGAGGGGAGGGGAGAGAAACAGTAATAGGGAAATATGTATGTGCTTACTGCCTGCTGGTTTCATTAAAAACTGAGAAGGACATGAAAGTTGTAGGGCATGATTTCAAATTACCTCAAGAACAAATCCTAAACATTTCTGGCCTACAATAAATGCACATCCTTGGAGGATCTAGGTCTACATTTAGACAGAATGAAGAAGCCTTTTAAAGTTTGCTGGGAAAAACAGACTGAGACAAAATCATTCCCCCAGGTTCCACTTGCTTGCTTTTTATTTGTGTTTCTAAGATGTGCTTTATTTTTATTTGTAGGCATGTGTACGGGAATGCAGGTGCACACAGAAACCAGAAGAGGACATTGCATACTCTGGAGCTGGAGTGACAGGTGGTTGTGGGCTGCACGATGTGGATGTTGGGACCTGAGCTCAGTCCCTCTGTAAAAGCAGCAAGGACTTTTAACAACTGAGTTGTCTCTCCAGGCCCAGGGAGGAGACTCTGAATGAAAAATTATCTAGATCGGGTTGCCCCCGTGGGCATGTCTGTGGGGGTAAGGGTTGTCTCAATGATGTAGGAAGACCCATCCCACTGTGGGCAACAACATTCCCTAGCTATGGTGAATGGTGAGAGCAACAATAAATAATGTTTTCATTTGAAGCCTCTGACTCTTAATATTCCTGGCTTTGACCCTCAGAATTAGCTGGAAAAATCATCCCCCTATCCCCCACCCTCTCTCTGTGATCTCATATAGCCCAGGCTGGCTTTGAATGAACTCACTATGTAACAGACAACGACCTTGAACTCTGGATGCTCCTTGCCTCCCCTCCAGAGTTCTGGGATTATAGCTATGTGTCACCACATCCAGTTTATGGGAATGAACCCAGGGCACCATGAATGATGAGCAAGCATTCTGTCTCACGAGCAACATTCCCAATCCAGGATAAAAAGCATCTTTGCTGATTTTCCGTAACCCTAATTGTTTTTTTTTGTTGTTGTTGTTTTGTTTTGTTTTTGAGTTTTCCATGGTGCCTCACAGCCTGAAGAGATTGCTTCTTCTGGTGAGATTTTCAGTGACATGTAATTCATCTGGAACATGATGCTGAATTTAAAGTCAGCAGGAAGACCATTAAGAGAGCTTCAGAAACACCACAATACCCAAGAGAGGGACAAAAAGAGCCTCCTTGGGGAAGACATTACAGTGTGTACCCCCAAAGCCAAGGCTGACTAGCTGGAGCCTTGATAGAGAATTGATCCAGATAGGGTCCTACTCAGATAAACACACTTCCCAGAGTTTCTGAAACATGCTGCTTCAAAATAAATGCTCTTTCCTCCATGCTCATTAACTGTATTTTCAGAAATAGAGGAAATTGGACGTGGAGAGTTGGCTCAGCAATTAAGAGTACTTGCTGCTCTTACAGAGGACCAGAGTCCAGTTCACAGCACCTACATGGTAACTCATCACTGCTTGTAACTCCAACTATAGGGGATTCAATGCCCTTTTCTGGCTTCTGTGTGTATTATACTCAATATGTTCACATTCCCACACAGACACACATACATAAGAGTAAATAAAAATAATAAACCTTTTTGCTTAAAAAATTAAAATTCAGCATAATTTTTTGAACATAGAAAATATATTCTAACTGTTATGAATTACAATATCTCTAATTATTTAGTGGCAGCTATAACCAACTCTCACTTGGTTTAAATGACTGACAGAGTGATTGTTTGATTGACTGGAAGCCTCAATACTTCTCATGTTGACCTGATTCTTTTTCTGCATCTAACATTTTTTTTTTGATTGAATATTAGACAATGTGAATTTTTACTGTGTCAGCTGCTAGATATTGGTACACTCTCAGAAATACACATTTGTTCTAACATTCAACTCTTATTTAAAATTATTTTTGATTCACTTAGGTCCTGATTTTAAGACTGATTTAGCTGGACAGGAGAAGTACTCACACCAGAGTTAGGGGTTCCCAACCAACAAGGGTTCTGTGGAGGCTACCAATACTGACAGCAAGGTGAGTTTTGCTGATGGAGGCCAGCATCATTCCCAGCAGCCTTTGCATCAGGCCCTAATAGACCTCATTCTCCATTGAGGTTCTTTTCTGGATCTCAGGGGTAATTCTCTCACATGTATACATTGACAGGTACTCCCTGGTTTCCTCAGAGCTGGTCTCTGTCCAGCTCTCTCCCGTCCAGTCCTTTGTCCCCCAAACTGTAGCTTCCACACTCTTGCTGAAGTTTGTGGCTCCCTCTTTTGGACGGGTTGCATCTCTGGGGGGCACACCGGGGTTTCCACCCTGTGCCTGCAAACTCCAGACAATAAGCTACGAGGAGCTATGTACTTCTGCTCATCTGACCCTTTTCTCTCCATCCTTTGTTGATCTATTTTTGGTTTATTACCAATGATCTTCCATACATTTTATCTATTTTTGCTGTTGTTTCAAGCATGCGGCTAAAATTTGTATCTTGTAACTTCGTTTTTTGTTATACATAACATTTGCTATGGATTTTTTTTTCAACTCAAGAATTCCTTCACGCACTTTTGAAAATGCTTTGATACCGTAAATGAAACACTCCCACTGAGGCCCAAATTAAAAGGCGCTCTGTCACTAAATCACATCAGAGATGCAACAAAAAGATTGAAAAACTCATTTTAAACTCATTACAGACTTCCCCAAACAGGCAGGGATTGCTAACAAGTAGCAGCCTGTAGCAGCCTGTGTTCTTGATCAAAGCTGCCATGAACTGTTAGCAAAGCTAGCTATTTTGATGGCAATGTCTCCATGTGCACTTGAGGTTGGCTCCAAATACAAGCAAAATCCCCACTATATTCAAGCCAATCACAGGAGGGACTGTAAGAGTTGACACCATCAAGGCTGGAGAGGTGACCCAGGGCTTAAGAGCATTGGCTGCTCCTACAGAATTCAGTTACCAGCACTTTGAAAAGTCTTGCGCTGCCTAACTTAATAAAGACAGTCACTTTTAGAATGGTATCCTTTCATTTTTTTCTGCTTCCAGAGGGGAAAGTTGGGGAACTAAAGAAAGTATCTATATACCCTGCCCCCAGACCCAGAGAATGTAACAGCAGAATCAGGAAAATTGTAAGACTCCGAGGGTGGGAGGAAGTTGTGAAAAGCTGTCTTCTGAACTTGACAGGACAATTGCATTCATAAACAGGTAGCAGGTGAGGTTACCTACATAAAACCTGTGTGCACGCGTACACACACACACACACACACACACACACACACACACACACACGTTACACAAGTAAGAAGGAGGGTGCTGGAGAGATGGCTCAGAGGTTAAGAGCACTTCCTGCTTGTGTGTTCCCAGTACCCCCATCATGCAGTTCACAACTTCCTGTAACTCCAGCTCCAGAGGATCTGATACCCTCTTCTGGCTTCCACAGGCACCAGCATATATATGGCATACACGCAGAGAGACAGGCACACATACACATAAATAAAAAGTAAATCTTTAAAAAAAGTAGGATGGGGTAAAGAAGAAAGTGTCGGCAGGAGTTCAAGAAGGATAAAAGAAGATAATGGGGGTAAGCATTAACTGCCCTCATTATATTTACGATTAGCAGCAACATTGTGTATGAAATTATCAGAAGTAAAAAAAAAAAAAAACTGGTAACAGTGGCTGACTGTGTCATCCTCAAATATCAAGTCATTGATGTGAGAATCAAAGAAACTCTGGCTGCATATTGCATATGAGCAACCTCTCCTCCGCTCTGCCTACCTGGGTAAAGAGAGATCCAGGGTGTGTTAAAAAAAAAAAAAAAAAAAAAAAAAAAAGCCTTCTACACACTGTCTTCCCCACATGTGTGCTGCTCTTTGCAAAAGAACGAAACCACTTTCCTACCTGCCTCTTAGCCACCCTTTAAGTCGCCGATGGAAATCGTGCTAAGGAGGCACAAATGAGCAACAGCGGTGCTGGCAAAAATCAATATTTACTATAGATCACGCGGCATAAACATTGTGTAGCATATTAGGATGAAATGTGAGCTGCCATAATCTGCACACTATGGGGAAATTATCGAGGCAAAATAGACTCCGTAAATATTTACTGGGACCGTGTACCTGGAGCCGTGTCCAATATCCTATCTCAACTCGTGTATTAGTCAGGGTTCTCCAGGGAAAGAGACCCAGTAGGGTTTAGATAGGTCTATAAAGGGAGATTTATTGTGGGAATTGGTTCACACCATTACAGAGGCGGAGAAACCCCACAGTATGTCATACTTAAGCCAGAGAGCCAGAAAAGCACACGGTGTGATTCAGTCTCAGGCTGCAATGCTGTGTGCATAAGGTAAGCGATGAGAATTGGGGGGGGCGGGGATGGTGGGGGCAGTCGTGTAAGTCCAAAGGGAGAGCTGAGGGTGAAATGGAGCGATCTCGTCTCCTCTTACGTTTTGTTTTTCTCTCCATTCGTAAATCAAAAAGGATTTTATTCTGTACCAAAATGAGAGCTAATCCCTTCCAGAAACACAGCTGAGCATCCTAAACCAAAGCAAAACTGAGCAAAGTTAAACAGCCACAACTTGGCATGAAATTAACCAACTACAAGTTGACACAAAAATAACTAATCCCAAATTGATGCATGTGCTAGGTAGATTTTGTTGCTGTAGTTAATTTGGCAAGAGCGAGAATTATCTGAGAAGAGGGAACTTCCAACTGAGAAAATGCCTCCATCAGATTGGCTTGTAAGCAAGTCTTTGGGGGGATTGCCCTGATTAATGATTGATGTGGGAGGACTCAGTGCCCAGCTCACTGTGGGTGGTGCTAGCCTGGGCAGGTGGTCCTTGGTGCTATAAGAAAGCAGGCTGAGCAAGCCATGATAGCACACCAGTAACTAGCATTCCTCCATGGCCTCTGCATCAGCTCCTGCCCCTGGGTTGCTGCCCTGACTTCCCTTCATGATGGAAGTGATGGGGACAAGGAATCCAAATAAACCATTTTCTCCCCAGGCTACTTTTGATCATGGTGTCCATCACAGCCATAGACATCTAACTAGGACAACACATAAAATTAAACAGCCACAAGTTCACATACACACACGCACACACAAAAATTTCAAGTGACATATAAAAATTCACCAAGCACAAGTTGACATATAAAACTCATAAAACCAATGGTCATAACTATGAACTCTAAAATTCTCTTTTTCTTAATTGTTGTTTTACGTGTGTGTGTGTGTGTGTGTGTGTGTGTGTGTGTGTGTGTGTGTGTGTGTGTGTGTTTCACCCCTAAATATATAATTATGACCTGCTCAGTCTGTATAATGTTACTTCAATGTGTGAGCTCAGGGCTGACCATTTGGTATTGAACCAAATTAGTATGCTTCTCTCTAGGGAAGACCATTTCTCCCATTCTCAGCATTCTTAGTTCTTGTCATGGGTGGAAAGGCCAACCTGTCTTCCCTGGCACTGACCCACATGCTGAGACTTTCAGCCTGTCTTTCTATACCAATGCACCTGACTTCAAGTGGGATACTCCATGACACACTGGGTTGTGCCCCTAAGAACATGTCTTTGAAAGGCACGAACAATGTGTGTGGAGTGGCTGGGAAAGCCGCTGAGAAAAATGAGTCTCTCCCTTCCATCAATCAGCCACTACAAAACCCACTGATGTTTACTACACCCATTCCCCATAACATGTTTTTAAGTTGGACTTTCCATCTATATCATACATGGACCTTTTGTCAGCCCAGCTGCGGTGTGCATACTTTTAGAGAGCACGGTGGCTTGCTTTTTCCTATTTACTCTGTGGGATAATTTCCTTGGAGTAGAATGTCTAGCTGGAGGGCCTCGACTACACAGTGCTCAACAAGGGTACACAGCATCTTCCATTTCAGGAACTGGATATCTTCCCTCACTTCGTGAATTATGGGTGCTTACTAGAGTGAACTCCCCTTCTCCCATAGAAAACAAAACAAAAAACCAAAGCAATGAACTAGATGGACATTGCCTTCCCTAGCTGAAGACAAGCCCCAGTTGTTGGATACCTCAAATCCAACAGGGAAGGGCTAGGTCCCCAGGGAAACAGAAGAATCAACACGTTGTAATAGGAGATGAGAATGGAGGTTTGAACTATAAAGAAAGTAACTTAAAGGCTTCTTCTTCTGGGGTGTAACACAGTGGAAGAGCACCAGCTGAGCATGCATAGTGTTCCTGGCTTCAACCCCCAGAACATACACAAAAAGGAGTTTGATATTCCCGATCAGGGGAGGGCAGGTGGGTGTGGGGGCACATAGGCTGTCCACTTTCTGTCACCATGGTTGAAGCAGGCACAGGACCGCAGGTGACGTGCACTGTCCCTCTTCCTCTCTTTGCTGAGCACAAATGCCACTTATCCTAGATTGGACCAGACTTCTGCTGTCTACCTCCAGTTCTAAGAATAAAATTAAGATGTCAGCTAAGAGATGTATTCCCAACAGAATATGTGCCTGACAAGCCTTTTCTTCACGGGTGAATTAGAAAGATGTGTTGCTCAAAAGATGACTGCCAAATCCTCCCAGACAGAGTGGGTCCATCTTACCTGCAGGAACACTGCCTGCTTCAAGGGTACACTTGTGATCCCAGTACTGGAGACTGGAGACAGGCATATCTCTGTGGCTCACCAGCTACCTACCTCAACTGATCGGTGAGCCCCAGACCTGTGAGAAATCCTGTCTGAAAAACCAAGGTTCTGAAGAATGTCACCAAGAGTGGTCTCTGGCCTCCATGCATGCACGCATGAGTATACACACACACACACACACACACACACACACACACACACACACACACACACACACACTGGCACATACAGGAGCATGCAAACACAAAAATGAAATCATAAGTAAATAAAAAATAAACGTGGAAAATGTGTTTTGTTGGTTGTCTGGCTCCTGTGACAGTGTGCACTTGCAGACAATGCCTAGGTCTGAGATAACATCAGAGGGATAAGCCCCAGTAGGGGCTGTGGTGAGAAGACACTGTGTCAATCACAATTTTATCTTTCTACCTCTTTGCTATTTCCTAAGCTCTGTATAGAGAAAGGCATAGTATGTAGTCAGAATATAAGACACAGTAGGCTTTGGGTAAATATTGAGTGAAGACTGCCAACCCAGTGCTGGTTATTTTTTAAGTAAGTGTAAACAGAATAGTAGATTCATAAAGAAAAAGATGCTGGGCAGGAGAATGGGCTTTGTGAGCCCAAGAACACTGGGCAGCCCATAAGAGGGACTCGGGAAGGAAGGCACTCCATGGCTTCCCAACAAAAAGACTTGTAAAGGTTTTACTCTGGCTTACCAATCACCCTGATATGTTACATATAGCTTTTTCTGCATCCAGTTTTCAAATTATACCCCATCTATACACGTGATAGTTATTTGTCAATTTAAATTAAAAAGGAAACATTGTAATCAAAATTCTCTCTCACCGGAATGAATCTTTCCACCCTGAAACAGACATGCACTGATGGATACAACAGAATTTATTATGTAAGAAAAGGAAAGAAGGGAAAAAAGGCACACTGTCGTCTGTAAGAATTTGGATGAATTCAGAGGACACAATGCTAAGTGAAATAAGCCAATCCCTGGAGGACATGTCAAGCACATTCATAGAAAGAGAAGAGAATTGTGCCTTCCAGGGGCTGGAGGTAGACAGGAAGTCACTGTTCAACAAGTATAGTTTCCTTTCTACAAGATTAACTTCTACAGCTCTGCTCCATGGCTGGGGTTAGTTCACTTGATGGAGGGCTAGCCTAGTATGCAGAGACCCTGGGTTCTGTCCCCCAACCCCACACAAATCATGCTTGTAACCTTAGCACTGGGAAGCAGGAGGACAAGGGATGAAAGGACATCCTTGGCCTCCTAGCCAGCCTGGGTTCCATAAGACCACATCTCACGAAGGAGCAAAAAGGAGAGACCTGCTCTGGAACATGGTGAACGCTCTCGAGTAAGTGTGGTGTGCTTAAAATATCAGAGTACACACCCACTGTTAAATGTTCATACTACACTAAAAGTTTAAGTAGCTAAACACACACAAAAAATCAAATAACTAAAAATAAAAAGAATTTATTGACAATAGTCTCACTTTTCCCCCCAGGGAATTCTAGTCATTTTGACCTGTGATGGGATTGGTTACTGAGTTACTGAGGGTTACTGGTTGCTGAGGGCTGTACCCTCACTCCCTTTACCCTGAAGTCTGCTCTAAACCTCTTCTAGTCAAAATGGCCAGACACCTAGCAATCTCCCACAGCCACCACAGCAGCAGGCTCAAGCCAACAAGTGTTGTCACAGATCTGATATGCTTGTGGTAGACACCTGTCGTGGTTAATATTGACTGTCAACTAGAAGAGCTCTAGAATCACCAAGGAGACAAAGTTCTGGTGTGTCTCTGAAGGAGTGGCCAGGTTTACTTCTCTGTTGCTGAGGTAAGAACCCTGACTAAAAGCAACTTAGGGAGGAAAATAACTTGAGTGGTTATTTGGCTTATACACCCCAATCACAATGCATTATGGAAAGATATCAGGCTAGGAACTCAAGGCAGGAGCTGAGGCAGAGGCCATGGAGGGGTGCTGCTTACTGGCTTGCTCTCCATGGCTTGCTCTGCCTGCCTTCTTATAGTGCCCAAGACCACGTGCACAAGGGTGGCACTACCCACAATGGACTGGGTCCTCCCACATCAATCATTAATCATGACAGTGCCCCCACAGACTTGCCCACAGGTCAATGTGATGGAGATGATACCTCAGTTGAGATCCCCTTTTCCCAGAGGTCTCTAGGATTACGTCAAGTTGATAAAAAAAAAAAAAAGACAGGGAATTTCTAAACTAGGTTAATTAAGGAAAATGACAGGGAATTTCTAAACTAGGTTAATTAAGGAGAATGCATGCTAACTGTGGGTAGCACCATATCAAAAGTCCTGGTCTGAATTAAAAGGAGAGAGCAAGCTGAACCCCAGCATTCATATCTCTCTCTCTCTGCTTCCTAACTTGGGGTGCAATATGAGCATCTGCTCCCCACACTCTTGCTACCAAGCCCTCCCCACAAAGATGAACTGTGCCCTTGGATTATAATACAAAATAAACCCTTTCTCCCTTAGTTTACTTCTTGTCAGATATTTGGCCCCAGGCACAGGAAACAAAACTCACACAACCCACTGCAGTTCAGCCCCAAACACTGATGTCAACAGACACCCTACCTACTGCTACCATGATATTTTTTTCCTTCTTGCCTTCTGAGTCCCTAGAACACACTCCTTACCCCACGGGTCCTTAACCAATCCCATCACTTCTTCTCTGCCGTTACCAAGAAGCATCTGATGCCCCCCCCCCCAAGGGATATTTCCATGAGGCAAATTTAGAAGACTGCTATTAGCTATTAAGCACTTCTGTTTGGCTCTAAGTATCTGCTCAGAAGTGCCAATTTGCCAGGGAGCCATGGAATCTAGCCCGAGCGAGTGGTAAAGTCCCAAGGCTCTGAGTCGCTAACACAGCTCGCCGCAGGGCTCGACTCGCGGCATCTGTCAAGATCGTGCATTTTCTGCTGGCGCCATCTGAGCTATTTAAGTGGGTGACAGCCTGTGCCTAGAACAGCATCTATAGTGAGTTAACATCAGAAGGGCTGCATGTAAAATGTCAGGACAGCTTAGCTACAGCATGGGGGAGGCTTGGAGTTAGCACTTGCTCTCCCTACCCACATTTTTTAAAGATAGGGATATATCATCTCTGTTTTCCCACACTGGCCACAGACTCTCTGTAAAGACAAAGATGACCTTGGGGTTCTGCTTCTCCAAGTGACAGGTTTGTGTCACCATCCCTGGATTATCCCTGCACTGGGGATTGAACCCAGGGCTATATGCATGCTAGATAAGCATCCACTGAGCGACATCACTGTATTTTAAAGTGACGTCTTTTTAAAGATGTTTTATTTTTATGTATATGTGTGCAAATACATCCTTCATTTCTCTCTGCATACACACACAACTGTAAGTGTATAGCAATGTTACTTATACTTACTTATACACATATGCCCAGACGCTTGTTTACTTAAGTCTGTCTGTAAACACATTGCCTTTGTGTGGACTTTGTTCCCCCTCAACATTCAGCTGATCAGACACCAAGAGCTATGCTATCAGATTGACGGACAGGTGTCCCGGGGGATGGGTGGCAGGGAAGAACAATGCACATATAGAATGCACATGTGGCTGGCACTTGCTCACGTGGAAGCCCTCACCCTTCTCCTCACTGTCTGCAGAGGTTGCTTTTAGACTCTTGGTCCTGCAGGAGTCATTTGAAGCTAAGACAAAACCGAACATCAACTCTGTCGACCGAGGTTGCAATGCTAAGGATAGAGAATGATGGCAGACAGGCTACGAATTACCATGGCCCCCTGCACTGGTGTCTGGAGAGAGCAGAAATGGAAACAGATGTAATAAAATAGGTGAGAGCACGTCAAAAGGACAGGGAAACGCCAGGGTGTCAGACACCAGCCCCGGGGAGTATTACAATCTGCCCTCTATTCTGGATTGTACATACCATATGTATGCAGGTGTTACATGCGTTATAGTATCATGTGAAATAAATGGAAATATAAAGAACTTATAGAAAATAATACAGCCTATAGAATATAATATAGTATAAAGTAATTATAAAATAACATATTGTTATTTTTGTACTTTGGGGGAAATAACACAGAGTGAGTGCCCATAATATTTCATATACATTTAATTTAGGTTGCATATTTTTATATACTTCGTATATGCCCTCATGTTACAGCTCATTTTAATTTGTCACCATGGCAACAAAAATAATTATCTCACTAGAAAAAACTTGAGGAGTGAAGTTTGCAGACACCCAGCCCCATTACCAGGCTTACCTTAAAGGCTTGCTTTGACATTCTAAATATATATGGAGTCATTTAATAAATCATTAATAAATGAGTTTGTCCACTACCAACATGACAAGGTAAGGAAAGATGCTGTCTACCTTAGTGTGTGTGTGTGTGTGTGTGTGTGTGTGTGTGTGTGTGTGTGTGTGAAATTAAACTAAATTTGGCCTGAAGATACCTCCATAGTCCTTATATAGGACTCAGTCATGGGTAGTCCACTGAAGAAACTATAGCTGAGTGCCAAGTTGTAATCAGCTAAACTATCCACCACCACCCTGCTGCTGTTTTTAGTTTTCTTTTTTAAACTTTAAGATTTATTTAATTATTATGTAATGTATGTATGCATGCACGTATGTATGTATATATGTATGTGTGTATGTAAGTATGTATGTATTATTAGCCTGTGCTCTTAACCTCTGAGCCATGTCTCCAGCTCCCTGTTTTCAGTTTTCTGTTGTCTGTTGCCAGAGTCCTTGGAACCTGCTCTGGCTTTGAGAGGGGTTCATTTTCCTAACCTTTCTCTGTTGAAATAAACTACCAACTCTGCTGATACATCAGAAGGTTTTGTTTTTCACTGTTGTTCCCCCTCTAGAGTGAGAGATAAATGAAGGTCTGACTTAAGATCTATTCTCAGTGTGTGTGTGTGTGTGTGTGTGTGTGTGTGTGTGTGTGTGTGTGTGTGTGTTCGAAGATTACTTCACCGAGGCAATGCTGGTCCTGTCCAGACTCTCATGTCTTCCTGAATGTTGGCCTCAGCTATGCTCACCCGTGTGCCAGTGGGCTGTGTGCCAGGGCTCAGTTCCTTGTTCCAACATGACATGCTCAGCCTTATCTTTGGAAAATCAGCTATGGAGAGCGTGTCTGGACTCACCCTAGAGTAGTATGGACACTGATGAAGGGGGACACAGTCAATCCACGAAGGGGAGGCTTGCAGACACGTCTTGGGGGGCCAATCAGATCCATCTTCCCTTCTGTTTTATTAAACCCTGGGGGGGGGGGGTCCGCAGACAGGAGGATGGGTGCCAGGTCCACTGTGCCTGCCTTTCTCACTCTCTGTTGGTTTCTGGACTTAATTCCTTTCGTTTCTCAAGATAGATGACAACCAAAGGCAATATTTATACCCAATCTGGGTAGCTGCTGCACTGAAGAGAATTCTCTCTCTCTCTCTCTCTCTCTCTCTCTCTCTCTCTCTCTCTCTCTCTCTCTCTCTCTCTCTCTCACACACACACACACACACACACACACACACACACGCACATACACACACACTTCTGCCCACCAGGACCAGCCTCATTATAGACCTCAAGCAGGTTCTGTCTGTAATTTATATCTGTTTCTCTGAGTAAATTTTTGTTTATCAAAAGACCCTTCCCCTTGTGTTACAAAGCTGTTTTCTTCACATTTATTCAGGGAGTTTTCAATCTACATGTTGTATATGCTCATGTGTTTTGCTGACCCACCCTTGAAAAAGTAAACAGGACTAACATTTTGTCTCTCTGTGTGCACATGTGCATGAACCTTCAGAGACCAGAAAAGGACATCAGATCATCTGGAGCAAGAGTTACAGACAGTGTCATCCACCTGATGTGGGTGCTGGAAACTCAAACTCCTGTCCTCTGCTAAGGCAGCAAGTACCCTTAACTGCTCCATCCCCCTCTGCTAATGTTGATATATGTGTGTATTCAAAATCTCATATCTCTTCTTATTGCTTTATTAAATTTATCTAGAGACACAGAAACAATAAATAGAGTGTGGGAGGAGTGAGTATGGGTGGAGAGGTAGGGGGTGATCCCAACCATTCATTGATTATTTCTTATGATTATCTCTGGCCATCTTAAACACAGAAGGCTGGAAAAACTTCCCTATACCATCGACTTTCCCATCTCCTGGTCATTACTAGTTGCCAGGTGCTGGCTGGGCACAAAGCAGAACCTTGGTTCTATCACAAAAGGATCTGTGTGACCTGTGGAAGCCCCAACAGGGAGGTAGCAACCAGAAGCTTAATCTGTAGGGTTATAACTAAGCGCATCTCATCCTGTAAGAGCCAAGCATGTGGGATTGGCTGAGGGTAACAGCCAACACTGTGGTATTCTGGTTCTCCTCAGATATAGAGCGATTGCTCTCACAGCACATGGCTGACAGAGATGTGACAAGAGCTGGCCAAAGGGTTTCTGCTTGAGTAACAGAATAAGCCTCCAACAAACTCAACCTGTTTCCACAGCACAGGCAGCCTGAGGCACCAGCCATGGAGACCAGCACTTTCACAGCGTCATAAACTTTTAAAATATATGTTTATTTATCCTTTGAGAATTTTCACACATGGAGACAACGAATCTTGATCATAGTCATCCTGCTCCCCGACATCCCCTCATAGACGCCCCTCACATCCTCCTCGCACTTTCATGCCTTTAATTGTTACATTTTGATTTAATTTTAATTCCTTTAACTGGTTCCAATTCGTGCTTCACCATCTGTACATGAGTGTGGTGCCATCCACTGGAACATGGTCGACTTACAAGGGGGCCACATCCCTGTGGAAAACTGCCTCACTCCACAAATGGTCTTCAAGTTCTAGTAACTCCTCAGCTAGGGGTGGGACCTTGTAAGCCCTCCCCCCACATTCGGTGCTGGAATGTTGACTGGGTGATCATGTTGAGGTCATGTGCAGGCGACCATGGCTGCTGTGACTTTGTGAATGCTGTGGTCCTGTTCTATCCAGACTGTTTGGCCCCTAGCCTCCCTGACTTCTGGCTCTTACCACCTATAACATTAACCTTAGCAGCAAGAATGACAAGTCTGACCAGGTCCCCCTCTTCTGCTGAGGATAAAACAAACCATCTCAAGCTAACTAGAAAGAGCAGCCCTTGGAGTTTGCTTACAACATGTTTTCAGCTGATATTTAAGGGCGATTATCATCACCAGACAGCCAAGTAAATGCTCCAAATACTGAATGTTTGAGCAAAACAATAATAAGTGCTCTCAAGAACAGAGAGCCGGGTGTAGTGGCACATGCCTTTAATCCCAGCACTCAGGAGGCAGAGGCAGGGGCTCTCTGTAAGTTCCAGGCCAGCCTGATCTACAAAGCGAGTTCCAGGATAGCCAGGACTGTTATATGGAGAAACCCTGTCTCAAAAAACAAACAACAACAACAACAACAAAAATAAACAGAGAGCCGCTTAATTAATTAATTAATCAATCAGATAATTAATCTAATGCGTAGTGTAGTGTGCAAGAAAAAGCTCAGGAAAGAGTTTTAAGAGCACTGGCTGCTCTTCCAGCAGATCCAGGTTTGATCACCAGCACTCACACGACAGCTCCCAACTGCCTGTAGCCCCTGTTCTAAAGGAACTTACACCCACTGTAGGCCTCTGAAGGCACCCAGCAACGTTCAGGTGGTGCACAGTTATTCATGCAGACAAAACGCATATAAACATAAAATAATAATATAAAAATCATTTTAAAAGCTCAGGGAAAGTCTAAAAATAAAGTTTGCTAGGATTGAAAATTGAAGGAAAAGTGTGAAGGATTGGAACCAACAGGAAAAAATATTTTTGTTGTCACTTGCAAAACATGGACTGGACTCTGAATGAGAAGGGATTTAGTGGATTCCACAGAGCGGGAGGCACGTTTGTGGGGTCTTTCCAGATGGAACTGTGGGTGGCCACAACAGGGAGTGGATTGCAGAGGGGCAACTCCCTGAATAAGATCACAAGGAGTTTTTTTTTTTTCCAGTTACCGAATGCTACTGCTAAATTCCCTGCCTCCTTAAATACCCGAGAAGAAGAAAGGAAGGAGATGTACAAGACAGACAAGACAGCTGAAGAAAGGCAAATAATTGAGGCAATGTGAGTTCAAATTAACAATTTCCAAACCAGGCAAAAGTGTCATCCTTGTCAGGAACTGCACAATCAAAAAAAAAAAAAAAAAAAAAAAAAGGCAAACCAGGAATCTTCAGCAGAAATCGAAAGACTGTCTGAAATACACCAGGAAACACATAGGAAAACTCCCAAGAAAGTTACCAAAGGATGACTTTGCCACATCCCAAAGGAGAAGATATTCTCTAAGGACATGTGAGCATCAACTGGGGGTGAGGAGGGGGTACTGGAGAGATGGCTCAAGAGCTAAGAAAAAGCATTTGCTGCTCTTCCAAAGGACCAGAGTTCAGCTCCCAGCATCCACTTTGGATGATGGGATGGATATTAAAGTGTAAGATGAGATACTCCTTCCTGCCTTCTTCAGGTTGCTCGGGTCTGAGTCTTTTATCACAACATCAGAGAAGCAAGGTAAGGTAGAAGGGTGCTTGTTATTCCCAATGCAGAATCTGTAGGGTGGTGGCCAAAGCCAGCAGCTCCCACAGGCATCTCAGATGAAATCCTGCCCACATTCCTGTCTAACTTTCCCCACTTTCTATGGCTTGCTAAAGTTCTGCAACAAATCTGCCCTCTCTGTTAAAATGTCTTCTCCTCCTCTGCCTTAGGTCTCTGCAGGAATCTGTACTCCCTGAATTTGCACGGCCGATACCTCCCTGCCTTTCAGATTTCTGGCCCACACACTTTTTCAGAGAGATCTTGCCCACTGCTCAGCTAAAGGAACGCCCAAGTCCTGGTTCACAAAACTGATTTTGTTTTATCTTTATAGCTCATAGAACCAACTGACATTTCCCTGCTATATATGGATTTGATGTCTTTGTCTTATCTCTGACATTTATGCTCCATATGAGCAGGGTCTCAACAACATTCACTGCTCTTCCCTGAAACCAAGTGCACTGTGGAAGGAGAAAACTGGTCATGCCAGCACCGTACAGTAGGTGGATCCCCAGTGTGCAACTATGGAAACAGGGCAGAACACTGAAGGGATGTCACATGTGGAAAAAGTGACAGAGTTGGGGTATGAACCAAGGACGATTTCACACATCAACAGAACCATCTGCCTGCTCCTCGAATCCTGCTTCCTGTCCAGTTTCAAAAGAGGCATCTACCAGGGCAAGCCAGCCTGAGTCTTAGCAATTCAGTAGAAAATACCTACAAAACCAGAAAACACACATCTATTCAAGGAACAAAATCGTATCACCTTTAGCACATACATATGTTTAAATGAAATCTTCATTGTGTACAAATACAATTTGATAATATCCACCCTCCACTACCTCTCTTCAACTACTCCAGTGACTCCCCAACCCATCTCCTTCCCAATTTCATGTCTTCTTTTTAAAAATATTATTATTAATAACTTCCTGAACATAATTAGTGATGAACATAGGTCCAAGGGTATAGGGTATTATATTTGATATATTGTGTGTGTCAGAAAGCCACCACAACTAAGATACAAAGCATTTTCATTGTTCCCAAAAGATGCCTGGTGTCTCTGGATAGTCTATTCTCACAGCTGCTCCTGGTCCTAGGTTAGTTAGTTCTGATATTCTCTTTGACACAGTAAATTAGCTTTTCACCTCAAGGAAATGAAAAGAAATGGACTCAGAGGTTAAGGACTATTTTGCTCCTGGCTTCCTTTAATTAATATAATGATGTGGAGATTCCTGAATGTTGACACAATTATAAATGATTTCTTGCTGTAGTGAGTGAAAGATCCCAGCATACTAGCTTAGCCTAACGCCATTTCAAGTAAGGTCTGAAAAGCGCAGGGTGTCTACAGCCGGCCTCCTGGCCCCAGAAAAGGGTACTAAAGGTCAGAAAAACAACTTGGAGCCAGGCAGCAGGCGTGTCAAGCTCGGGGAAAAACCACGAGCTGCCCTGAGTTTGAACCCGGCCTCATTTGAATCGTCCAATCAGAGCCCTGTAAACCATGAGTTGCCCTAAGTTTGAACCCGCCCTCCTCGTGCTCCTGCTGCCCGACCCTATAAAAACCCTCCGCTCCAGCCCGGGGGCGCGCCAGTCTCTTGAGCTTCTTGAGGGACTGTGTTGCCCCGGGTACCCGTGTTCCTGAATAAAGCCTCTTGCTGTTTGCATCTGACTTGTGGTCTCGTGTGATCTCTGGGCGAGGGTCTCTCCAGAGGGAAGACTGCCTTCGGGGGTCTTTCATTTGGGGGCTCGTCCGGGATCTGAGACCCCACCTCGGGACCACCGACCCACTGTCAGGAGGTAAGCCGGCCTTGGTGTATGTCGTTTCTGTCCTGTCAGAGTGTTGTCTGTTTGCGCGCCTGAATCGGTCTGGAGTCAGTGGGGCTGAAGGAGCTGACGAGCTCGGACTTCGCCACTGCGACCCTGGAAGACGTTCCACGGGTCTCTGAAGTCCCCTTCTGGGGCACGGGAAGTCCCCTTCGGGGGCACGGGAACTGTTGTCGGTTTGTCTGAATGTTAAATGTTATCTGTTTGCGCGCCTGAATCGGTCTGGAGTCAGTGGGGCTGAAGGAGCTGACGAGCTCGGACTTCGCCACTGCGACCCTGGAAGACGTTCCACGGGTTTCTGAAGTCCCCTTCTGGGGCACGGGAAGTCCCCTTCGGGGGCACGGGAAGTCCCCTTCGGGGGCACGGAAAATGTCGGTTTGTCTGAATGTTAAATGTTACCTGTTTGCGCGCCTGAATCGGTCTGGAGTCAGTGGGGCTGAAGGAGCTGACGAGCTCGGACTTCGCCACTGCGACCCTGGAAGACGTTCCACGGGTCTCTGAAGTCCCCTTCGGGGGCACGGGAAGTGTTGTCGGTTTGTCTAAGTGTTGAATGTTGTCTGTTTGCGCGCCGGAATCGGTCTGGAGTCAGTGGGGCTGAAGGAGCTGACGAGCTCGGACTTCGCCACTGCGACCATGGAAGACGTTCCACGGGTCTCTGAAGTCCCCTTCGGGGGCACGGGAAGTCCCCTTCTGGGGCACGGGAAGTCCCCTCTGGGGCACGGGAAGTCCCCTTCGGGGGCACGGGAAGTCCCCTCTGGGGCACGGTTTTTCGGGGCCACCCCCGTATCAGAAGGATACGTGGTGCTGGCAGGGGACGGAGAATTCAAACACTCCGTGTCCCCATCTGAGTTTTTGCTTTCGGTTTTACACCGGAGCCGCGCAGCGAAACTGTTTCTTGTTTGTGGTGTCGGTTTGTTTTGCGTTCTGTGTCTAATCCTTCTCCATCCAGGCGCGGCGCCTCCTGTCACAGCGCCGGCCGCGACCACCTCAGCGGCTGCGCTCGCGGCGCCTCCTGTCATGGCGCCAGCCGCGATCCCAGCGGCTGCGCTCACGGCGCCTCCGCGGCGGCTCCTGTCATGGCGCCGGCCGCAACCCCGGCGGCTGCGCTCGCGGCGCCTCCTGTCATAGCGCCGGCCGCGACCACCTCAGCGGCTGCGCTCGCGGCGCCTCCTGTCACGGCGCCGGCCGCGATCCCGGCGGCTGCGCTCGCGGCGCCTCCGCGGCGGCTCCTGTCATGGCGCCAGCCGCGACCACCTCAGCGGCTGCGTTCACGGCGCCTCCTGTCAAGGCGCCGGCCGCGACCACCTCAGCGGCTGCGCTCGCGGCGCCTCCTGTCATAGCGCCAGCCGCAACCACCTTAGCGGCTGCGCTCGCGGCGCCTCCGCGACCACCTCAGCGGCTGCGTTCACGGCGCCTCCTGTCAGGGCGCCGGCCGCAACCCCGGCGGCTGCGCTCGCGGCGGCTCCTGTCATAGCGCCAGCCGCAACCCCGGCGGCTGCGCTCGCAGCGCCTCCTGTCATGGCGCCGGCCGCAACCCCGGCGGCTACGCTCGCGGCGGCTGCGCTCGCGGCGCCTCCTGTCAAGGCTGCGCTCACGGCGGCTCCTGTCACGGCGCCGGCTGCGACCTTCCCGGCGGCCGCCCCCCCCATGATGACCCCGCTCGCTGGGGACTCGGAGGAAGAAAAAAAGCAGAGAGTTTTCCTGGAGACCTGGAAGCAGGTTCCGGGCGATGACGGGAGGCCAACCCAACTCCCAAATATCATCGATGCCGCCTTTCCCTTGACCCGCCCAGACTGGAACTTCAATACACCTGAAGGTAGGGAGCATCTACGTCTCTATCGCCAGTTGCTCTTAGCGGGTCTCCGAGCGGCCGCCAGAAGGCCTACCAATTTGGCTCAGGAAAGGAAAAAGAAAAAGGAAAGGAAAGGAAAGGAAAGGAAAGGAAAGGAAAGGAAAGGAAAGGAAAGGAAAGGAAAGGAAAGGAAGAATCACCCGCTGCATTTTTAGAGAAGCTGAAGGAGGCTTATAGGATCCGAACCAAATTGCAGCGGTTGGAAAGTTTGCAAGCGCTAGGTTTGCCAGATTTATTGAAGGAAGCAGAGAAAGTGTTCAATAAGAGAGAAACTCCTGAGGAGCGTGAGGAAAGGAGATGGCAGAAACGTGAGGAAAGGGACAAGAAACAACATAGGGAGATAAAAAAGGTTTTGGCCGCCGTGTCTCAGGGACAGCGGAGAGAGGGAGATAGGTCGGGAGAGCGAAGGAGGCCACCCCTTGATAAAGATCAATGAGCTTACTGTAAGAAGAAGGGACACTGGGCCCGAGACTGCCCCAAGAAGCCACCGCTGATGATCTCACTAAAGGCCTCCGCGACTCCTGTTTCAATCAGACAATACCCAATGTCACGGGAAGCTCATGAGGGGATCAAGCCCCATATTCGGAGGCTCCTGGACCAAGGGGTGTTAAAGCCCTGCCAATCACCTTGGGACGCCCCTCTCTGCCTGTTAAGAAACCGGGGACAGGAGACGATAATCTCCATCCCCCCTCCTCGGAACCCCCACCGAGTTCGAGAATTCCTGGATACGGCTGGGTACTGCCGCCTTTGGATTCCTGGCTTTGCCGAACTGGCAGCCCCATTATACCCCCTCACCAAACCAGGGACCATGTTCCAATGGGAAGAGAAACATCGGAAAGCGTTTCAACAGATCAAAAAGGCCTTACTCGAGGCCCCGGCTCTGGGTCTGCCAGATCTAACCAAGCCCTTTGAGCTGTTTGTGAATGAGAACTCAGGTGTTGCCAAGGGGGTACTGATGCAAAGACTGGGACCTTGGAGGAGACCTGTAGCGTGCTTGTCCAAGAGATTGGACCCGATGGCTACAGGATGGCCTCCATGCCTCCGCATGGTGGCAGCCATTGTCGTATTACTCCCGACAACCACCGGACAGATGGCTTTCTAACGCCAGAATGACTAACTATCAGGCCTTACTGCTGGATTCAGACCGGGTAAATTTCGGAACCACAGCCTGAGAGAGACCCCGTGCCCTATAGCCCAGAAGACCATGAGCTAGCGAAGAAAATGGGGGTGGACTGGGAACAAAGAAGACAGGCATTGACCCATTTGAGCAAAAACAAGATAAAGACCTTATTAGACAGAGAAAATACCTGAACAGTGCTGCTGAACCAGGATCAGGTACTCCAGCAGGTAACTTCCACCTGCCCAGCCTGTGCTCAAGTCAATGCAGGAAAGGTTCATCTAAACAAGGGGGCCCGCCAAAGAGGCCATCGTCCTGGTGTTCATTGGGAAATAGACTTGACAGAAGTACTCTATCTCCTGGTCTTCGTGGACACCTTTTCTGGATGGATCGAGGCATTTCCAACCAAGAATGAGACGGCTAATGTGGTAACAAAGAAACTGTTGGAAAAAATCTTCCCCAGGTATGGGATGCCTCAAAATATTGGGGTCGGATAACGGGCCTGCCTTCGTCTCCCAGGTAAGTCAAAAGGTGGCCAAACTATTGGGGGTTGATTGGAAACTCCATTGTGCATACCGCCCCCAGAGCTCAGGACAGGTAGAACGAGCTAATAGAACAATTAAGGAGACTCTAACCAAATTAACGCTTGCAACTGGCACTAGAGATTGGGTGCTCCTACTTCCCTTAGCTCTCTATCGAGCCCGAAATACCCCCGGCCCACACGGCCTAACCCCTTTTGAGATCATATATGGGGCCCCACCTCCTGTTGTAGACTTTCTCCATCCTGATATTTCCTCTCTTGCCACCACCCCTACTTTAGAAGCACATCTTCAAGCCCTCCAGTTGGTGCAGAGGGAGGTCTGGAAGCCCCTGGCCAAGGCTTATCAGGAGCAGCTAGACAAGCCGGTGGTGCCCCACCCCTTCCAGATCGGGGACTCCGTTTGGGTCCGACGACACCAGACCAAGAGCCTGGAATCACGGTGGAAGGGGCCCTACACTGTCTTGCTGACCACCCCCACTGCACTCAAGGTCGACGGGATTGCTGCATGGATCCACGCCTCTCACGTGAAGGCTGCCAGGGAACCCGACCCAGCAGGATCCAGAAAGTCAACATGGACAGTGCGCCATACACAAAACCCCTTAAAAATAAGGTTGACCCACGACTCCTCTTCCTCCCCCTCCTCTTAATCTCTACCTATCCCCAGGGGACTAGGGCGGCAGAGAGCCCGCACCTAGCTAAGAGGCTCACTTGGCAGGTCATTTCACAAAATGGGGAGACGGTCTGGCAAACGACCGCCTTTCACACCCCCTTTACATGGTGGCCTAACTTACATCCAGATCTCTGCCAATTAGCAGCAGGGTCAGAGGACTGGGACATCCCTACCACTGACCCCATGAACCCCAGAGCACCAGACGTCTGTCAGGATGGTAAGGGAACTTGCAAATGTAGTGACGGGAGATACGGATGTGGCCACCCTGAAGCTAGGGCAGCCCTGTCACAACTATCCTTCTACGTCTGCCCCCGGGATGGTAGGGACAGAAAGCTGATTAGCCAATGTGGGGGTTATGAAAGTTACTTCTGTAAAGCATGGGGATGTGAAACAACTGGCAATACCTATTGGAAGCCTTCGTCCACTTGGGACCTCATTAGGGTAAAAAGGACTACCCAAGGGGAAAGCCGCACATGGCGCCCACTCACCCGAGCACATTGTTGGGGTTTCCCAGGCGAGCTTAGTACATACTGGGAGGGGGAGGGCCCCTGTATAAACTTCATCTGCAACCCCCTAAACATATCCTTTACTCAGAAAGGAAGGGGGACGGCACAAGATTGGATTAAAGGAAAAACATGGGGACTTAGATTTTTCATGACAGGACAGGACCAGGGATTTACCTTTATGATTAAACTTAAAATTGAGGAGCCCTCCGCCTCTATAGGCCCCAACCAGGTTCTCGCTGACCAAAAGCGCCCCTCTTTACCTGCTCCAGCACCCCCGAGGGCTACCACCCGACCCAATTCGGTCATTCGCCCAAGCACGGCTCCGAATGCCGCTGTAACCCCAGTCACCCTCCAACCACCCAGACCCGGTACGGGAGACCGGCTATTGAATCTTATAGAGGGCGCTTACTCAGCCCTCAATGTTACCAGCCCAAATCGGACTCAGGAGTGCTGGTTATGCCTAGTTTCCACACCTCCCTATTATGAGGGGGTGGCTGTAGTCGGAAGTTTCACCAATTCCTCTTCACCCCCATCAGGATGTGCCTCAACACCTCAGCATAAGCTTACAATCTCCGAGGTGTCAGGACAAGGACCAATTTATCAGGGAACGTGTTTCTATTGTTCAGACCTTGGTATTGACCCAACAATACCAACGACTCAACCAGGTGGAAATGGAGCCACATCCCTATTCTTTCCCATGAATGGAGGATTCCATTCCCTGAGATAAGAAAATGGGGGAATGAAAGATCCCAGCATACTAGCTTAGCCTAACGCCATTTCAAGTAAGGTCTGAAAAGCGCAGGGTGTCTACAGCCGGCCTCCTGGCCCCAGAAAAGGGTACTAAAGGTCAGAAAAACAACTTGGAGCCAGGCAGCAGGCGTGTCAAGCTCGGGGAAAAACCACGAGCTGCCCTGAGTTTGAACCCGGCCTCATTTGAATCGTCCAATCAGAGCCCTGTAAACCATGAGTTGCCCTAAGTTTGAACCCGCCCTCCTCGTGCTCCTGCTGCCCGACCCTATAAAAACCCTCCGCTCCAGCCCGGGGGCGCGCCAGTCTCTTGAGCTTCTTGAGGGACTGTGTTGCCCCGGGTACCCGTGTTCCTGAATAAAGCCTCTTGCTGTTTGCATCTGACTTGTGGTCTCGTGTGATCTCTGGGCGAGGGTCTCTCCAGAGGGAAGACTGCCTTCGGGGGTCTTTCAGTGAGTAATATTTTGTTATATATTTATGTAACTATTTTAAAGATTCCATTCTTTTTTTTTTTTTTTTTTTTGGTTTTTCGAGACAGGGTTTAAAGATTCCATTCTTTATTATGTGTATTATATGTGTATGTGTACTATGTGTGTGCAGTGCCCACAGTGGCCAGAAGAAGGTGCTGTATCCCCTGGAACTGGAGTTACAGATATTTGTGAGCCACCATTTTGGTGCTGGGAATGGAACCTAGGTCCTCTGAAAGAGACTCTTGACCTCTGCAAGTGCTCTTAACCACTGAGCTGTCTCTCCAGTCCCTATATAACATTTTTATTATCTTCACTCAAGCCATCACCCTACCCCCGGCTCATTGGAGAGATGGGATGTTTCTCTATTGTTTGATTCTCAATCAGTCTGAGGTAGAGTCTGTACCCTCAGGATCTTGGTGTTGGGTTGCATGGGTCCTTCCTCCTGTGATGGTAGTCAGACTCTGCCTTTTGCAGCTGGAATCTTGCCAACATGCCTTGTCACTGTCCCTCCTGGAAAAAGTTCTACCTCTCTTTGCCATCAGCAGTGGGTCTTACTCCCAGTCCTGAGAAAGGAAGTGTTGAAGGGAGGGGGCATGGGAGGGGTTGGAGGGAGGAAAGGGATGTAATTATATTTTAATTAAAATAAATTAATCAGTTAAAATAAATCTGTTTTTCATCAATGGATGGATAAAGAAAAATATATATCATATATAACTATATATATACATATATAATTCAACTCTAAATAAATTACAAATTTTTTTGGAAAATGGGTGGACTTAGAATAAATAAATAAATAAATAAATAAATAAATAAATAAATAAATAAATAAATAAATAAAACTGCCTTGCAGAATCTAGCCAATAATTTATGTACATATATAACCAAACATATGGATACAGTACGACATGTAGAAAAGAGAACAATAAAAGGCTAAGTTACACCACAGCGTGAGGAAGAACCGAATTTTGGCAATGGACATGAGCTATGGAAGAGGATAGATATAAAGCTGATTGTTCTTCTAGTTCTAATTCTGCCAGGGATTTTTCGGTTTTAGTGATGGATAAAAACCGTATTCTCCAGTGAAAGTGAGGCCCCGCAGCTTCAAAATGGCTCTTCCGAAGTTTACCTACAACAAATAACTTTCAACTTGGTGTCACCCCGCAGCACCCACAGGAGGCTGGTTCCAGGATGTTCTATGGACAACAAACCCTGAGGGTGCTCCAGTTCCTTATGGGAAGTGGCACAATAATAGCATGTAACCTGTGACTGTTCTGCCGGATGGTTAAACCGCTGCTAGATCCCTTAAAATTGAGATATATCGACTGTGGGTTTGCTTCGTTGAGACTGTGGATGTGTGATGTTTGTTTGTTTATTTAGTTAGTTAGTTAGTTAGTTAGCTAGCTAGCTAGTTAGTTAGTTAGTTTGGTTTTTTCGAGACAGGGTTTCTTTGTGTAGTTTTGATGCCTGTCCTGGATCTCACTCTGCAGACCAGGCTGGCCTCGAACTCACAGAGATCCACCTGCCTCTGCCTCCTGAGTGCTGAGATTAAAGGTGTGTGCCACCACTGCCTGGCCTCTATGTCTAACCTAGTGGCTGGCTCTGTCCTTTGATGCCCAGATAAGTTTATTAAGGTACACAATATATTGGGGTACACAATATATCACCCCAGGTTCTACCTCCAAAAAGTTGATCCAGTTCTCATACAGATGCTGGAGTCTAAGAATTTCAAGTTTCAAATCTTGGACTGTAACAATGAGAATATTGTTTTATAACACATAGTATCCATGCACTTCAATATTAATCTATGCCAAGAAGTAATTTTTCACGTGTTCACTATAGATTTATAAAATTCAAACCCCACATTTTATAAAGGATAATGAACACCAAATAATCAAAATTAAAAGAGCAAAGGGCACAAAAAGATGATGCATTAAGAAATAAAATACAAATGAAGTGGCACTGGCTACTCTTGTAAATGTCCCATGTTCAGTTCCCAGCATCTACATCATTAGGTTCACAACCATCTGTAATTCCAGCTTCAGAGGACCTAATGCCCTCTTCCTGCCTCCAAGGGCATTGCATGCATGTGGTGCACACAAAGACATGCAGGCATACATCATTCAAAATAAAAGAAGCATTTTAAATACTTTTTTTAAAAAAAAAATACAAATGAAAAGACACTCGTGACATTTTTAAAGTTCACCTACAACAACTTCTAATTGGTGTCATCTCACAGCACCTATGGGAGATCAGGTCCAGAATGTTCTATGGGTAACAGATGGGGGTGGGTGAGTGATCAAAATCCTTATGTGAAGTGGCACAGCAATTCCATGTAACCTGTGACTATCCTGCTATATGGTTAAATTACCCCAATCACCTAAAATATTCTGCAGTGTGATTGCTGTGTACACACTTATATGCATTGTACATTTAGAGAATAATGACATGTAGATTCAACTAAATAATGCTCCATGTAGATTCAACTAAAAATATATTTTGAGATGGCTAGATAGGCATCTCAGTCAGCAAAGTGGTTGCTGTACAAGCATTGATGACATGAGTTCAATCCCCAGAGCTTACATTTAAAAGCTGGGTGTGATGATGGACCCATGATTACACTCTCAACAGTGAGGAGAAGAGATAAATGGATTCCTGGGGTGGCTAGCAAGCCTTGTCTTATCAATGAGCCCCAGATCCCAATGAAAGACCCTGTCCGAAAGCATAACATAAACCATGCTTGAGGAATGACATCCAGGTTGACCTCTGGTCTACACATGCATGTGCATAAATAGGTATGCAACCACACACACACATACACACACATGCCCCCCAACATAAGGATTCTGAGAGAGAGAAAAAACACATTTCTTTGACAGTAAGGCTGATTGTATTTTGCTCATACACCAGTGATGGCCTCACACCCATGCACATATGGGCAACACTAATTTGACTCAAAAGACTTGAACTTAGAAGGAAAGCCTATTGGGAGACCCAGATAGGAGCTGGATGGAGGGAGTGAAGGGTGGATATGGTCAAAATATATTATATACTTGTGTGAAATTTTCACAGAATTAATAAAAATATTATTTAAGGACTGGATGTGGTGGTGCACATTTTTAATCTGAGCATTTGGGAGACAGAGGCAGGGGAATCTCTGTGAGTATGAGGCAATCCTGGTCTATGTAGTGAGATCTTTTTCTCAAAAATATTATGTAATAAAAATATTTTTAAAATTTTTATTGGAAAAAATTTTTCATGCCATGTATTCCGATCATATTTTCTCCCTCTCTCAATGCCTCCCAGATCCTCCTCATCTCCTACCCACCCAATTCCATGCCCTTTCTTTCTCTCCCTCACTAAAAAACAATCAAAATCCAAACAAACAAGAAAAGAAACACACACATACACACACACACACACACACACACACACACACACACACACACGAATAACAACAAAAAAGAACCCACAAAAATGGAAAACAAAATATACAAGTAAATGACCAACAAGACAAAAAAATGCCCAAGCAAATCAGTATGAGGCAAAAAAAAAAAAAAGTCTACAAAAATGCTACTGGGTTCATATTGTGTTAGCTGTCTGCTCCTGGCCATGGGGACCACACTTAAGCATGGTTTATACATCCAGGGAGACTTCTTGGAGAAAACTAAATTTTTTTTCTTTGCCAATGGGTATCAGTTGCAAATAGCTACTTGGTTAGGGGTGGGAGACTGTATCCACTTCCCCCTCTTAGTGCTGGGACCCTTGAACATATGGAGGCCCTGGGCCTGCTACCACTTTGTATGAAAATCCCTGTGTTCAGAGCCCCGTGGATACAGAGGATGGCTACCCATACATAACAAAATATTAACTACACTTGTGAAAATTTTTAAATACCTATATCAAAATGGGTATCTTAACCTGAGATAGTTAGAAAGAGACAGAAAATCACTTTTGCTGCTGGGAATTTTATGAAGTCTCTGAGAGCTCACCTAGCAACACACATCAGGAACTCAGAAAATATACACACAGGGTTGAGGCTGGGGCTCAGCTGGTCCAGTGATGTCCAGCATGCACAAAGCCCTGGGTTCTTCCCCAGCGCTGCCTAAGCCAGGTGTGGTCACACACGCTGTGGTCCCAACACTCAAGAGGTGGATACAGAGGGTACAGAGCTAAAGGCTGTCTTTGACTATATAGCAAGCTCAAAGGCAGTTTGGGCTGCCAGAGACCCTGTCACAGAAAGGGGGTGGGGACAGGAAATATATATAACACAATCGTTGATACTTTTGCTTCATGGGTTGATGCTCACCCTGTGGGGTTCATCACAGGTGGTAAGTAGTGCCATACCTCAAATGTATTCACTCACACACATTGAGTAGTGTATGCTGACCAACCAGGACCCGTTCTAACACACAAATGAGAAACCTCTGGGGGAAATTTCAGAAGCTTTGGATTTTAATTTGGACCACTCAGAGAAGTAAGTAAGATCTGAATTAGCAGTCAATAACAAACCCGGTTTTCCAGAATGCTGTCTCCTCTTTGGAGAGCCGAGGAGACTCCAAACAGCATGATGGTGTGAAACCATGATAATCAATTTAAAGCACACAGAGAGGGTGCTGGTGAGACGGCTAAGCTGCTCAAGAACAACTGCTCTTCTTGCAGAGGACCTACCCAAGTTCATTTCTCAGCACCAAGGTCAGGTGACTGAGAACTGCCTGTAACTCCAGCCCCAGGGGATCAGACGCCCTCTTCTGGCCTCCAAAGTCACCTGCTCTCACATGCACATACCCACACACACACAGAGAAATCTTTAAAGCTGCAAAGAGAAGTTTTATTGTATCTATGTAGTAATTTCCCGTTCAGAGGTCCCCACCCACTACTTCATCCACCTCAGGCTTTCTGTATTCTTTCTTCAGCCTTTGGAGTCCTGTGAGCATCCAGATTTATGACAGTTGGAGCTAAATAACCAATAATGAGGGTGTAAAATGGAACAATGAGCGTCCACCAAACCATGTAACAAGAACATCTCCGTCACAGTGTGCAGTCCTTCTATTTGATGTTCCTGTGTTATTTTTTATGTTGCATGAAATTATCACAAAATCAGTGATTTGAAATATGTGAGGAGCATTGTTAGTCCCTCTGCTTAGGTCTCAGGATGTCCAGGCTGGATCTCATTTGAGACTGTATCTTCTAGGGGTTTTCTGTCATGGCAATTAAAGCCTGAGTCCTGGCAGCCCTGATGAATCCGGCTCACTCACCAACCCTGAATACACTAATTAAAGAGGCAGCAACAGTGAAAACCGAGAAAAGACTTATTCAGTGTGATGACACTGGGAAGAGGAACTGAAAAAAGAGGTCCAGTGAACCCCAAATCTAGCCTCAAAGTCATAACATGAGCTTTCAGTTCAAAAGAAGGCAAGAGGTACACATCACCAAGCAGACCTGGTCCAAGCAGAAACAGCCCATCACTGACCCCTCACTGTCCAGGTTTCAGCCTGCAGCACAGACTGAAAAGACAAGTCAGAACTGTGTGACGCCTCTTCCTGGGAGACAAGGTTTCCCTCTGGATGACCCTATATTCAACATTATCCTTCTCCCAGCACAGGCTCCTGGGAACATTTTAATTCTCTGAGGCTCAGGGTTTCAATAGTTTGGAAGTCAAAGGAAGAGAAACGGAGAATTCTCCTTCTAATGTCTTTACTGCTGTCAGGATGATTTCCTCCGGGCTTGTGACTAGAATTATGATCGAATTCCTTCTTTGGGATCTTGTGTCTCCAAACCCAAGAATTTTCTTTGGTGATCTTGTAAAAGGCTCGGCTAATCAGAACCAGTGCACAGTGGGGATTTCCTCTTTGGATTAAAGCAGGCAGCTGTCCTGCACCTCAGCTGCAAAATCCCTTTGCCTTAACTCTGTACGATCTATGCACAGGTCCTCCTCTTAAAGAAGAGTGCACCTACTAAGGGATCAAGGAGGTTGACAGCATTTGGGCCACCAAGATCCTGTATGCATTTTTGCAAAGAGCAAACACTTGAAAAGCCATGCACTGAAATTGTCACCCTGGTCTCCGCATACTGAGATGACACATCTATTTCCTCTTTGAAGCTGCCTCTGTTTTTCGAATCTTCCATGGGAAGATGGACTTCTGCAGTAAGAAAAATCAAAGAGGTTGTGAAGTGATAGGGCCTTGTGTATCTTAATAAGCTCCAAGGACTCATCAAGGCTGAAGCTCTCGACTTGAACATGGGCCCCTGAATTTGCCCTTGAATATTAACCATTTGGAGGACTAGGAAGTGACCTGAGTTGGTAAAGTGCTGGACCTGAGTTGGTAAAGTGCTGGACCTGAGTTTAAACCCCACGCTCATGTTTTCCAAAAACCAGGCTTGATGGAGGCCACTGGGGAGGCAGAGACAGTATGATCCCTGGGACTTAACAGCCACTGTAGTCCCTAATCATATAGACAGATCCCAGGACAGTGTGAAACCCTGTGTAGAACAATTAAGTAGATGGCATCTGAGGAAGGACAGTTAATGCTATCCTCTGGCCTATACATGCATATGCATACATGTGTGTCCATTGCACACACACACATATAAACATACATACACATAAATATGCACATGAACACATGCATACATAACACAAACACACACATATATATGTATAAGCTATGCCATTTACTCCCTTTCTCAGTTAACACACACACTCATACACACACACACACACACACACACACACACACACGTATAGGCTCTGTCATTCACTCCCTTTCTCAGTCACAGCCTGTGCTTTCCACCCAGCATTTCCGACATCATATTTGTTTTAAATTTTGACCTGTTTACCCATTTCTAAAGTGGGCAAGGGTTCACAGAGGTGAGTCACCTCTGCACGTATCAGGGAGGAAGTGGCAGAGCAGACAGCTAACGGGGGCCCAGGAAAAGGGTCGCTTCTCTGAGACCGTTATCCTGGAACCTTGGATGCTCTGTGGCACTGACCAAGGTGACTTTCAATAAGGGGCGGTCGGCAAACAGGGCCAGGGGCGGTGACTTAGGGTTATTACTGCTATGATGAAACACCGTGACCAAAAGCAACTTGGGGAGGAAAAGAGTTTATTTCCCTCATACTTCCATCGTCCAGTTCATCACTGAAAGCAGTTAGGGCAGGAACCCAGGACAAGAACCCAGGCGGAAGTACTGCTTGCTTCCCATGGCTTGTTCAGCCTGCTTTCTTATAGAATCCGGGACTACCAGTGCAGGGATGGCCCCGCCCACAATGGGCTGGGCCCCGCCCACATGAATCACTAATTAAGAAGCTTACTACAGGTTGCCTTGCAACCTGATCCCTATGGAGGTATTTTCTCAATTGCACTTCCCTCGTCTCAGATGACTCTAGTTTATGTAAAACTGACATAAAACTAGCCAGCTCGGGCAGGGTCACAGCATAACTGCAGAAGAAAGGAGTTGAGAGAGGGCAAGGCAGACTTATAAGCAAAGTCCTGTATTTCAGCCAAATCTGTTGGGATAAAAGTGGGTTTCGCCGAGGTTGGTGCTAATAAACTGACCTCCCAGGACCTTTCAAAACTCAGACACCGGCAGCGCGAAGGTATTCAGTAGCTTGCACGTCCAGGATGGATGTTTTCAAAAAAAGGATGGTAAGGGGACTAGCAGACTTCCGATCGATGGAGAAGCGAGCTATTTCCTAAGGATTGTTCCTTTCTCCGCTAAGAGGAGAGCACGTATTTGTCTTGCATGTGCAAATAATTTCATTTTCAATCACTGGAGTGCCACAAAGAAAGAGCTAGAGCTTTGCAGAGAAGCCTGGGGGTCGAACAGCTTCACGTCCCACCTCTAATTATCAGCACCATAATGGACTTTGCTCCGGTCTGAAAAACCTGGGGTCCACGGGCATCGGCTGGCATTCACCCAGAGCAAACCACAAAGCCTTTGCTTCTCAGATTCCTTCTCCTTTGAACCAGCCTTCACACGACAGACTAGGAGAGATTCTTAGTCAACTCCCCTTTCGTGGGCGACTGAAAATTACCCACCCTACAGTTTGGACAATAGATATTAATAAACGCAATATTATCTTTCAAACTTTATTATCCACAAGAGAAACGTCCTTTTAATCACCGCGGTGTTGAATTGCAACCGATGGATTCATTTCTATATTAATTAGAAAGCTCTAGAGAGTTCCTGTGCCAGCAACACGGGGCTGTTGCTTTGCTAGACTTTGCCGGCCACTGGCAGGTGGCGAGAGCCTCATTATTCTGCGCAGGTCCTCTCCCTGACTGTTTTAGAAGGGACCGCTAGGTTCTTTATCCTGCTTGTCAGTGGGTTATGCCGCAGCTGCGGATTATGCTAATTCTTGCTTACTCGCAAATAGGCCTGTGTTTATTTTGTGCCTCACCAGCTGTCAACAAAGACATTTTGGAAATAATTCCCATATTTAAAGGCAGACTTTGTTCAAGGGGTCCTGCTGCGAGTGTTCCCAGTATCTGGCCCACGGGACGGATTCTTGGACTACCTCTCAAGTGGGAAAGCTGGGTGGGTGTGGCCCCGATCCACGGAAGAAGTCCTCTTTGGTTTCTTCTCTTCAGATCTCTGTCTCCCTAGCCTGTAAGTTTTGCTGGAGCCGAAGCCGGGCCTGTTTTTTCTGCAAGAGACCTAAAATGTTGCTCTAACCGGTTCTCCACGGATTGGGAGGGAAAATCTCATTTTATGGTGGTTAGGGCGGCTGAAGATTTCATTGCTTTCAAATCAGCATTTGAGCAAACATCCTCTCAAATTGGAAACCTAACACTTCAGAGAGCCTGCCTCACTGTCCCTGAGGCTTTGAAAGCGTTCCTACTTAACAATCGCATTTGAAAGCAGGTGACAGTCTATAAGCAAATAATTGCGTACCTGATCTTACTTCGGGGTTATATCCTATTTACGGGTCCTTTTCCAGATTTTATTTGATTTGATTTCATGGAAGAAGTAGAAGAATGTTTAATTACTTTTTTCAACAAGTATTGCTTTTCAAACCAAGTCGGGGAAAAGTCAGCAAATCAAAGAGCATTTAATTTCCACCAGGTGTTTTTCTTAGAACGGTTTTTCCACCCAGCCATCTTTTCAGTTAATAGGTGAATTCAGATGAAACAATCCGTGTGTAAGAAACACTCCCACCCGCGTCGCTGAGAACACACTTTCATTCGTGGTTTCCCAGAAGGCTTAGCTCATTGTTTAAATTTCTCTCAAGTTACATCCACAGGCACCATCTCTGTCCCCCACCCCACTCCCACAAAACACAGTGTGAACAAAGAAAAAAATCCAGCACACTTAAGATTCCCCTGGGAGGCGGGGGAAGAGCACTGGACAAACTCCCTCATGTCCAATAAACATGCAGACTTGATGAGCTGCTGAAAGGTGGGAACTTAATACTGAACCCCAGTTATCCCCAAGCTGCCTCAAACGGTCCAGATGCCAGCATGTAGTCATTGTTTACCCATCAAGCTTTGTACAAAACTTGAGTGTTGAAGGAGCAAATTAGGAGGATCTGTTCCTGAAAGCTTTAATCGAGGATATGCAAATTAATGCTAGTCGGCCCTTGACCTTTTGGGAGTGAGGTAATGAGAGCAGAGCGCTCTTCCAAGTAAGTGAGGGCACAGAGAGGTGAGGCATCACACTGCTCGGAGTGTTATGTGGGTGTCACAAATGGAGAGACACCAGTGAGGGACATTTCAAAGACAGCTTGAAAACTGTTTAGAGAACCTAGATATACGACTGCTGTTGGTTCAAATCCCACCACTGCCGCTCTTCGGCTGTGTGTGTCAGTGTGTGAGTGGATGCACGGTGAAATATCCAGACCGTGGAGAATTATGCAGTGCTGCAAAGGGATGAGCTAACAAGTCATGAAAAGAAAAGTGGTGATGGGGATAATGATGATGGTGATAAAAAAAAAGGTGATGATCAATGATAATGTTGATAATAATGGTGATTACAGTGATGGTGATATGATTATGGTGATGGCGATAATGATGGTAATGACGGTGATGGTGGTAACGATGGTCATAAATGGTGACGATGGGATGATGGTGGTGGTGGTGATAATGATGGTGACGTTGTAATCATGGTGGTTATGACAACAGTGAAAATATTTACAAGAAGTGTGCCTGAAATAAATACACACATTGTCATCCATTCTCAAAGTTCAATCATGAGGCTGCCGCTGCTTTGTCTTCTCAATATCTCTCAGAATGCTGAGAATCAACACTTCTTGGGGAAATGTGGCGCCCTCTTGTCCTGAGCTGCATTTGGGGGACCAGGAGAAAACATCACTCAATGGTGAGAGGAAACACAACACTTTCTCTCTTTGCCAGGGCAAGGTGGTGCTGTGTTGTCAACAGAATGCAGGCAAGAATGTCCATACATGCACTTAAGTGTTCGTTTTTTTTTAATTCTTTGCAGGGTGTTTTTTGCTTGTTTGTTTTGAGGTAGGGTTTCTCTGGTGTAGCCCTGGCTTTCCTGGAACTAGCTCTGTATACCAGGCTGGCCTCGAACTCAGAGAAAGATCTGCCTACCTCTGCCTCCTGAGTGCTGTGATCAAAGGTGTGCACCACCATTAAACGTTCAACATTATTTCTCATGATGGCGGAGTTAGAAGAAGTGGTATTCACTTTTTCCATGTGGGTTTACTCTTCCAGGTAGAGACTCAGAGAACCAACCAAGTCTTCCTGCAGACCGAGGCTCAACCATGTTCAACACAAAACTTCAATTTTCCTGGGCTCAGCTGAGACAAACAGCTTGAAGGGTATGAATATACCAGATGGCAAGCCTCAAATTTCTAAGGGTCACAGCTGGATAAGGCTCCCATGGATTCTGTTCTCATTTAGTTTCCCAATATTCAGATACATGGCCACACTGAATAATGTCGCCCAGGGATGTTCAGAATGAATATGTTTTAAAAAGTACTCACCAAATAGTTCCTGCTACAGATGAATGGCAAGGGACAGCTCCTAGTCCCCACAGGCCATATCTGATCTACTCGGGGTATGTCTGCTCCTCTCCACATCCTTCTTAGGATCCCAGTATCTTCATTCACTTACTACTGCTGTGATTACCACTATGACCAAAAGCAACTTAGGAAGGAAAGAATTTATTGCAGCTTACAGGTAACAGTCCACCATGGAGGAAGGCAAGGATTGTGGTAGTTTGAATGTTAATTGGCCCTCATAAGCTCATAGGGTGTGGCCCTTTTTGGAGGTGTGGCTTTTTTGGAGTGGGTGTGGACTTGTTGGAGGAAGTATGTCACTGTGGGGATGGGCTTTGAGGTCTCCTTTGCTCAAGCTTCTCTTAGTATGGCACTCAGATCATTTCCTGTTGCCTGCAGGTCAAAATGTAAGACTCTCAGCTCCTCCGGCACCATGCCTGCTTGCACACCACCACGTCACACCATGATGATAATGGACTAAACCTCTGAAAACGCAAGCCACCCCAATTAAATGTTTTTCCTTTATAAGAGCTGCCATGGTCATGGTGTCTCTTCACAGCAATAGAAACCCTAACTAAAACATAGATGTGGAGGCAGGGACGGACAGAAGCCATGGAGGAATGCTGCTGATGGGCTTGTTCTCCATGACTTCCTTAGCGTGCTTCCTTATACCACCCAAGACTACCTATCCAGGGTGCAGTGGACTAGGTCCTCAGCACAATGGTTAATCTAGAAAATGCACCACAGGCCTATCTACTGGAGGCAATCCCTCAGTTGAGATGCCCTCTTCCTATGTAACCATAGCCTGAGTCAGGCTGACAAAAGACTAACCAACACACCCAGGTAGGATGCTCAATTTAGAAATATTAAACCAGGCTTAGAAACACTAAGAATATTCCTTCAGTCCCCAAGACAGAAAGTGTTTTTTTAAAAAATTAAACTCTTCATCATAATCACTAGACAGCATTTTGGCATGGTTATATGGCACAACTCAGTAAGGTCTATGTTCTCTTTCAGCTCAAGAGTCTATGAACAAACTCCATGTCACCCTGAACTAGGGGGAGCTTGTTATTCACTGTGCTGGCTAGTTTTATGTCATCTTGACACAAGCTGGAGTCACTGGAGAGGAAGGAGCCTCCACTGAGAAAATGCCTCCATAAGATCAGGCTATAAGCAGGCCTGTAGAAATGTAGAGTGTTTTCTTAATTAGTGATCGATGTGGGAAGGTCCAGTCCACTGTGGGTGGAGCCACCCCTGGTGGTCCTAATTTCTATAAGGAAGCAGGCTAAGCAAGCCATGGGGAGCAAGCCAGTAAGCAGCACCCATCCATGTCCTCTGCATCAGCTCCTGCCTCCAGGTTCCTGCCATGTTTTGAGTCCCCATCCTGACTTCCTTCCGTGATGACCAGCGCTGTGGAAGTATAAGCCAAATAAACCCTTTCCTCCCGAACTTGCTTTTGGCCATGGAGTTTCATCACAGCAGTAGTAACCCTAAGACATTCCCTGATTTTCGTTGTATTGAATTTGGGCTGTGCCTTCATAAGCCCCAATTTAGAATTAGGCAGAGCACATTTAGGTCTCCTTTGTAACCTTTTAATTATTTACAAAAGATTGGCAGTTGTCAGCATCCCATGGGCATTCTCGGTTAAAAGCTTAGCCTGAATGAATTCTAAAATATAAATTTAGAAAGCCGAGTCTAATCTGAACTGAATTTATGAGGTTCACAATCTTCATTCTCAAAATTCACTCAACACCCCCATCCCCTGAAGTCTACCTCCTGGGAAGACATATGTGAGCCGTTCACAGACCACCTTGTCTTCTGTGTTCAAAGAACTCTTTCACAGTCAACCTGTTTCTCATGCCCTTCTTAACGCGGAAACTTTTTCTGGTTTAAATGGATGGGAAGCAGCGCATAAATTTCACTCAGAAGAGACCTGTAAATGAATAGAAGAGAGGAAATGTAAAAGAATAGAAGAAAAAAAACCTCACAGCCTGCGAGCAAGAAAATTATAAGAGAAAATATCAAAAAGGAATTGTCATGAACTGGGAGAGCAGAGGATATTTCTAGCCTTGGTCCAGACACATCTGGGGGTGTGAGTGAAGAAGGGTATATCCCTAAGACTTCTTCCCAATTGCACCTGAGTAAATTCCACGTTCCTCAATGGCAGGTCCATAACTGTGTCATCACGGATCACCTGCTTAAACCCGTGACTGACCTCTTCCTGTTCGCCGGCATCCTTCTCTCCCACAGAATCGTTCCCAGGCAGTTGTTAGGACCAAGCATGGCAATAGAGGTAGTTGTTGCTATGGTTTCCAGAACTGACTCATGCAAGCCATGAGGAGAATCAGCTTCTCCACTGATGCCCACCTTGAGGCTCGCTAAAAATTTTTGTTTTCCAGTACCCCTGGTTCTGCAGTGAGCTGTTGCACTCCAGGATCAGCCCTTAGCACGTGAACTACATTGAAAGACTTGAATAGAATCTTTTTTTACTATTTTTTTCTAGTTAGCATACAAAGAAATAGGTCTCACTATGGCATTTCCATACAGTGTCACAGCTATACCGTCAGGAGCATGTGGCTTCAAGGATCATAAAAAGAGGATTGGGGACAGAAAGAAGAGGCACACTGAGTTCTCACAACCCCAGTTCAGAAGTGACAGGAACCATTTACATTTATAAGTCTTTGGCCAGAAATAGTCACATGACCTCAGGGAATTGTGCAAAACTTAGGGGCTTACATAAGATATTTGAGGAGTACAACTAGCCTCTGCCACACTCAGACATCCAAAGTCTTATCAAAACACCTTCTGATAGCTCTCCTGGAGCAATCGTAAGATCTGATTAACATTTATTCATTATTAGCAGAGTATTTTACACCTCAGCTGCCTCCACATTTGTCCTGTCAACTTGACTCAGTAGAAGAAAGCAAACACATGCAGGAGAATAGGATCAGAGGACTTGGGGGGGGGGGTCAACTTTATTAAGCTGTATTAAGCAGTGTTTTATATGCCTCTTCCCTGGAGTTTTCCTTCTTCTTCCTCCTCCTCCTTTTCTCCTCCTCCTCTTCCTCCTCCTTCAAGACAAGGTTTCTCTGTGTAGCCCTCACTGTTCCTGGAAGTCACTCTTTAGACCAGGCTGGCCTTGAACCCACATAGATCCACCTGCCTCTGCCTCCCACATACTGGGATTAAAGGCCTGTTTACCACCACCACCCAGCAAGTTTTGCTTCTAATAGGCCTTGATCCACAGTTCTTAGTGAAGAGCTGAGCTCTGGAGCCTTGGCCATTTTGTGAGCTTTAAGAGGACAGTCATTTGAGCAACAGGCTTCCCTGACCTCCACGATTGAGTAGCTCATCTGTGTACTTGACTTTTTTTTTTCACTTCCCCAGTGGTTCTTCCACTAGCCCATGTCAGATGGTGGCTGAACTCTGCCTCAGAGAGTTTAAGGGTTAGTCCAGGTGGGGAAGCCTTGACCAGATCTTAATCCCCACCCCCCACCCCTTGCCAGAGAGGCAGGTGCTGAGTCAAAAGCCTCATTTCTCCCCAGATCCTCATGTGGCAAAGTGAGGTTTGCATCCTGGGGTGTGATATGCACAAAACAAGAGGGGTTTGGTCACTTCCCACACTCACCACAAGCCCATACACACCAGTCCCTGCCGTTGCCACTAAGTTCTGAACCCATCTCTCACTGGTCCTTTGCTGTGGCTATGCTGAGCAGAGACCACCCCTGGGGTTCTATAGATCCATGGAATTGTATTTCTAACCTTAAGAGGACACTTGGGGAAGAGCAAAATATGGTCCAGACAGCAGTCCTTATAACAGTGCAAAAAAGAAGGCTACCAAGCTTCATTTCAATGCTATTAACATGGTTTTAAAGCCTCGTGTTTTCTAAATATATTTAACATCATGGAGAGATGCTTCTAGTGTATTGGTTTTTAATAGATGAATGAGTCCAATTTTCCAAAAACAGTGAAATAAAATCTGCTTCTGAAAGTTCCCACCCGTTACTTATGAATACATTTCTTTGTTTTATGCCCAATACAAACAAGAGAAGGAAATAAATCAACATATTAACATGGTTATTTCTACTGGAAACATAAGTGGTTTTTCTTCTTTTTATGCTTCTTAAGTTTCATCTCTCTGTAATAAGCATATATAACTTCATATCTATGATGCCTCCATTAGTATACTGGATTGGTTAGTTTTTGTCAAATTTATACAAACTAGAGCCACCTGGGAACAGAGAGCCTCAGCTGAGGAATTACCCACATTAGATTGACCTATAAGCAAGTCTATGGGCCATTTTCTTGACCGATGATGGATGTGGGAGGTCCCAGCCCACTGTGAGCAATGGACAAGCTGGGCAAGTCATAGGAAGTAAGCCAGTAATCAGCATCCCTCCACGGCCTCTGCTTCTGTTCCTGCCTCCAGGTTCCTGTTCTGAGTGCCTTCCCTGACTTTTATCTACTGATGGACAACTGCAAGCTGAAGTAAACCCTTTCATCCTGAAGCTTTTTTGGGGGGGGGGTAGTTATTTTATCATTGCAACAGAAAAGCAAAGGAGCATATAGATACAACTTGATGATAGTCAACCATCCACACTTCATTCACAACCTGGACCTGTCTAGAAATAGCGCCCATGTAACAACCTCAAGGCAGGGTAGAATGCAAACCTTGATACAGGACAATGTACTGTGTTGTCTCTAAGATGCCAACAGTCAAAATTATCACGCTCTCCATTTGGGGTGGTTTTTTTTTTTTTTTCATTGCATTTAATTTTGGAGCAGAAAATCAGGCCCGATTTATCAGGCTCCTTTTATTACTGATTAGCGAGGCACCCAGCCATAGAGAGGCAAACATCGCATGTGCGCTCGCTTCGCAGGCAGCGGCTCCATCTTGCTGACGGCAGCGTGTTTCCTCTCTGTCCTCATCAGATGCAGCTCCAAGGTTCGGCTCTGTCACACACACACACACACACACACACACACACACACACACACACACACACACACAGATGCCAGATGCTCTTCCTGATTTGAATTTCAAGCTCCATGGCAACAGTCACCCAACTGTGCCCAGCCCTCTCCAACGGGAAGGTCTAGACCCTAACTCCATCTTAAGCTCCGTGGTGGCCTTCAAGTCTGACCTCCACAGCTGCTAGCCTGGCCAGCCACCACTTGGGGGGTTATTTTGAGTGTCTTCCATTGCGTGTGATGGTGATGTGATTACATATGCGAATTGCCAACTATGCGGGGATGGGATCCAGAGACTCTGAGGACAAGCCCTGGTCATGCCCCTCTGTACCAGGCTTTCTTTTTTGGGCCACCAACCAGCTCCCAAATCATGACATAGAGGAGATTTATCATTAGTTTTGAGTGCCCAGCCTAGTTTAGGCTCATTTCTGGCTAGCTCTTTTTATTTAAATTAACCTGTTTCTCTTTATCTACCTTTTGCCTCAGGGCTTTTTACCTTTCTTTCTGTATATCCTACTCTTTGTCTGCTGTCCAGCAGCTGCCTGGCTGGCCCTAGGTGTTTCCCTCTCTTTCTCCCTTATTCTTTCCTCTCTTCTTCCTCGAATCCTTTCTTTTGAGCCTAGATTTCCCTCCTATTTATTCTCTCTGCCGGCCAGCCCCACATATCCCTCTCCTACCTAGCTATTGGCCATTCAGCTCTTTATTAGACTAATCAGGTTTCTTAGGCAGGCAAGGTGAAACAAATGCAACACATCTTTACATAATTAAACAAATAAAGCATAAACAGACATAGCACAACTTACATCATTAACAAAGGCAGCAGAAACAAATGTAACACACCTTTACACAGTTAAAGTCATATTCTGCAGCATAAGCAAAGGTAACACATCTTTGCCTAATTAAAATAATATTCCACAATACCCCCCCTTGCTTCTGCCTGTCATTGCAGTTCCTCCATCACACATTACTAGCAAGTCCACCTCCTGAGATGGGAGTCAGACATGGAGAGGGAGGGTGTTCTCTAAGGAGTTGTTGTCTTAGCCATCAAGACTTTTCACATGTTGACTCTCCTTCTAGGACTAATTCCTTGTTTGGATTGAATGCTCATGTTCGTCCTTCCTTCAAATTACCATGTTGAACTCTGACTCCAGAATAGCAGCATTTGGAGATGAGACCTGTATGGAAATAGCTGAATTGAGATGTCATCCTGAAGGGGAAGCCCAGTACCCAGCCATGTGTCCAGTGATGTTCCATATTCAGTCTGAGTCTCAAGAGTGAAGGCAAGTCAGAGGAAAGGCCCAACCAGTTTTTTTAATTAATAAAGTCTTTATCTGTACTATATTTTGTGTTTATCCAATTGTCCTAGTTGGTCTTAATTGTCAGCTGGACACAGCCTAGAATCATATGAGAGGAGAGACCTCCACTGAGGAATTGCCTAGATCAGGTTTGTCTGGGGGGGGGGGTTGTCTTGATTGTTATTGATAGATGAGGGCCCAGCCCAATGTACATGGTGTCATTTCTCAAGCATGAGGTCCTGAGCTATGTAAGAAAGCCAGCTAAGCATGAGCTTGAGTGAGCCAGCTAGCAGTTTCTACGTGGTTTCTACGTGGAGTTCCTGCCCAATTATGACCAATAATGGACACAACACAGTGAGGAGTTGTGGGCTCTGGAACGCTTCTATCCATCTGCTCATTTACTTGATTTTTTTTATAACAGTATTATATGGTGAGAATGTTCATTAAGCTTATTGTTCAGAACACCCCCAAAAAAGTAGAACATGGAAATGAAGTCATTCCAATGTCACAGAGCCGTTGTGGGGCAGAGCCTGACATACCACCCGGTTCTTGCCACTGCAGAAGTCACTGACCTAATTTCCACGCCCTTCTCATGACCCATCAATGAGCCAAGGTCACTCAAGGACCTTCCTGCCCATTCAGACCAATGGCCATCATTATTAATAACCCAGTCTCCTGGTTCACAGCATACTCTTGTTGTATCCTCATGTACTGGAAGGGGCAAGGCATCTCTAGGTTCCCTCCTACTCTCATTCTGACCCCTAGAGGCTCATGGCCTACACACCCCTGAAGGACACTTCCTAATAGCATCGTGTTGGGGTCAGCAGTTAAACATACGAATTTGGAGGCTTCTGAACACCCAGCCCCATTGGTACCTCAGTACCGACTGGGGCTCAAATTTATCATCCACAGAAAACTCAAAGACGCATCACACTAAGGCTGAATCACCAGGATGATTAGGGGTCCTGGCATCATCATGATGATGCTTTCCTTCTTCCCAGGCTGTAGCCACAGGATTCCATTAGGGAACATGATGCTGCAGACAGAAGGGCTGAGAGACAGTGCCCAAGGGGCTGAGGAAGGCACTGCCAATTCTCCTCCTTGCACAGACCCAAATAGTCTTCCCATCTGTGATGTACAGCCTCCTCCAAGCAAAGAAGTGAGTATAGACTCTCCTGAGTCCCATGGAGAAGCAGAAAGGATGACAATCAAACCTGAGCTGAGCCCTGGTTCCCCTCCCTGCCACTGTGACGCTCAGGTCATTTAACTTCCCGGGTCCACATATGTAGAGCACAAACAACCATGCCTCTTAAGAACAGGAACCGAGCCCTAGCGTCAGCACATGTAGCACATGGTGGGAGGGTGTCAGTATTTGACTTTGTCAAGCATCCGTGGGTCCATCCTGTTCCCAGTGCTTCCTCTGGGAAAATGACCAAGTCCCTTGTCCTTCTGGTTATAGAACAACATGAGGCAGCCACTGCCATGTGTAAAAGGATACCAGTCCACTCAGTAAAGCCTTAGAAAAGGCTATGTGTATGTGAATAACCTGTGTGTGTGCACGCATGCATGTGTATGTGTGCCTATGTGAATGGGTGTGTATGTGTGTGTACAAGTCTGCACAGATGTGCATGAATGTGTGGGCATGTATGTGTGCATTTGCATGTATATCTTTATGCATCTGTGTATGCATGGCCGTGCACATAGATGTGTGCACATGTGCATGTAAATTGGCATGTGTGGCACCTGAAAGCATCTGAAATTGAACCAACATCTCTTTGTTTTCAAGTTTGTTGAGGTCTCATCTCTTATATTATCCCCAGTGCATTTCCTGGAAGCATTGTGGTTATTGAACGCTCGAAATGGGTCTGACCCACATTGAGGCTCTGTATGCATTATTGCACACAGCCACTGTGTTACCAAGATCTAAAATTAAAAGAAATGAAATGTTATATTTATATGATCATATGCTAAAATGAAAACATTTAGCTGTAGGCTTAAATTGTATATAGCAATAAAAATAATTTCACCTGTTTCTGTTTATATTTTTCTACTTATATATGTGACTCACATTGGACAACATTGTCCCAAGAATATGTTTCTTGTGAAACAGAAATTGCATAGACAACTCTTGTATCTCATGTTTAAATTTCCAAGAAGGCAATTCTGATTGGCTCAGCTCTGACCTAAGTGTCTGTTTTGATTGGACCATCTTAACTACAGGCCTAATGCCCTGAGTTCCATCCACAGGACCCACATGGTGGAAGGAGAGAACAAAGTCCTGCAAGTTATCCTCTAACTTACACACACACACACACACACACACACACACACACACACACACACACACACACACACACACTACAAAAACACTTTAAAAAATAAAATTCAATTCATGGGTCCTCAGTTTCTTGAAGAACCAACCAGGCAGTCTGATACCATTGTTCATTCCCCAGCTTGGCCACCAGACACTCATCTGAAAAATAGTTGTCATATCCAAAGTTAAGCAGACTAGTGGGGGCTGGTTGGTATCTTCTAGAAATATGCGCTACTGCGTGCATATTCTCAATGAACAAGTGGCAGTGACATGTTTGTGTTAATTCGTAGGCCTTTTTTTTGGATAAAGAAATTTCAAACTTTTTCATGTACGTGGATATACCCACTTTTTAAATGTATGTGGATATACCCACTTTTTAATGTATGTGGATATACCCACTTTTTAATGGACATGGATATACCCACTTTTTAATGTATGTGGATATACCCACTTTTTAATGTATGTGGATATACCCACTTTTTAATGTCTGTGGATATACCCACTTTTTAAATGTATGTGGATATACACACTTTTTAAATGTATGTGGATATAGCCACTTTTTAATGGATATAGCCACTTGTTTAATCTCAGGACAGAATGCCAAGTGCACACTGTCCTATCTCAACCACTTGAGAGGTCTGAAGAAAATGTGCTGCATCCACACCTCAGACACGTGAGGACTGGGGTTAGAGATGAAAGAAAGAGATCATCACCCAGTGTTTGCATGACACCCAGTAAAGCAGCAAAAATATTCATCAAAATTTAAGAGATTTTGTGCTCATCTGATTGCTCTTTGAGACCCCCAAGAGGCTTAGAACCCTAATATGAAAGTTCCAAAACACTTAACCAAGATGCACAGTGTACAAAGAGATTCGAAGTGGGCTCCAGTAATTTAGTAAATACTGAAGAAAATCTGTTTTCCCAGGTGGCCAGCAATTAAGAGCACTTGCTTCTCTTACAGAGGACCCAAGTTCAGTTTGCAGGACCAACCTAAGGAAGCTCACCACTGCCTGTAATTCTGCTTCAAGGGAATCTGTCACCCCCTTCTGGCCTCTAAAGGAATCTGCAAACACATGCACACACACACACACACACACACACACACACACACACACACACACACATAATTAAAAGTAAAAAAAAAAATAGAGCTTAAAAAGAAATACATCCTTAGATCCACAATAAAAACTATCACCCCACAGTGTAGTGGTCATTAATTTGAATATGTCATTGAAGGTGGCCAGAAAAGTCTCTGTTGCCTTATGCCTAGTAAGGAGCAAGCATGTTTCTCTCTGTGCACTGAGGCAGAATCTGGACCATATGCAGAGATGATTTCGGTTGCAACCAATACACATTGGTAGCGGGGTGGGAGGGTGGGGGGTTGGGGGAGGTGGGGGTGGGGAGGTAGGGGGTGGGGGCGTGGGGGGGTGGGGGTAGGGGGTGGGGGTGGAGGCATAAAAGCCCTCTTACTCTCTTGATGCAAACACTCTGATCTCTCTGCTATGAAGTCACTCATTTCTGTTCATTCTAATTCTATTACTTTTTTTCTGGAGTGTTTCTCGTCTATTGTTAGATGTGAGCTTTCAGTGTTGCAGAGTGCCCGAGTTTGAGGCGGTTATTAAAATGGTGCCGATATAAATTACCATAGCGACAAACACAAACTCATAGCCCAATTTATCCTGTGGGGGCTGAACTCTGCTACAGCTCTTGACAGTGAAAAGCTTGGGAGAGAATCAAACAGCTGCAGAGAGACTCAAATATCCATCCCCGTGGATGGACATTAAGTCCTCAGTAGCGGTCAGCAGTGGACCACACAGGCCACTTCTTTGGATGGACCCCTCATCTTCAAAGGGCTGAGTGTGAGCGCAGCGTCTTCACCTGCGTGGCGCAAGTCTTTGTCTCTCTCTCTCAGAAGCAGGCTGCATCCTGATAACCGTCAGAGAAAGAAGAGTCCCCACCACAGCCAAGGATGCTCTCTTTTATTTATAATTACATTATGTATGACTCACAGCCATAGTCTCTGTCCCCTAGTAATAGACCTGGATGTAAATAGTGTAAAGGATAGACACCAAAAGAAAGACATGTCACTTGCACCAGGCAGCAAATATATAAACATAGACGAGGGAAATATATGGGTATGGGGTGTAGGGGGGGTGCGGTATTCTCCATCTCGTCCTTGTTTGACAGGCACATGGATTTCTTGTTGCTCCCTCATCCAAATGCAAGAGTTAAAAATAAGAGTTAACACCTGTGTTCTTCGGCAGACGTCTATGGTGACAACGGCTTTCAAGGGAAGCGTGTATTTTTGGTTAGGCACAGGGAGACATCCCTTCAGGAAAAAATACTTAGGAGGATTTAGATTTTATTCCAACAGGAGAGCATTCAAAAGTTTCTCATTCTTTGCATGTGACTGTGGACAAAGTTATAAGGTAGATTCATTCCCTGGATGTCCTTTTCCCAAGACTTCATTCCCCATCTAAGGACCATAGGCTCATAATATCAAGTGCTCATGGGTTTCAAAGCATGAAAAAAATCCCACTGATTTTCTAGGTATGAATTTAGAAAGAGAAGTTCATTTTGTTCCTATTAGTATTTGTAACAAAACACTATGTTTGTATGTGGTGTGTGTGTGTGTGTGTGTGTGTGTGTGTGTGTGTACAGGTGCACATGTACATGTGTATACATGTGTGTGGAGTCCCTAGGTTTGTATCGGTGTCTTCCTTGATCACTCCCCACCTTATATACTTAGAAATGGTCTCTCCCTAAACCTGGAGCACACCAGTTTGGTTCCTCTGGCAGCCGGCTTGCTCTGGGGACCCACTGTCTCTGTCTCCGTTACACCAAGATGACAGGTGGACCACAACACCCACGTGGCTTTTACATGGGTTCTAGGGACCCAGTCTTCTGTCCTCATACATAAATGCTAAGTGCTTATCCACAGAGCCATCTTCCAAGCCCTGGAAGAAAATAAATTAAGTAAAGTGTTACCTGAAGGAGACGTTCTTGCATCGATTCAAAATGACTTTTGGTTCCTCATATGGGTGGGCACACTTTCAAATGCTAGAGATTCAGAATATAAATAAATAAATATAGACATTTTTGGATGTTAGAGAGAAAGATGACTCGGCAGTTAAGAGCACTGACTGCTCTTTTGGAGGACCCACCACATAGAGCGGTGGAGGGAGGGGAGAAAGAGGGGGGGAAGCAAAACTGAAATATATATATATAGGATCCAAGCTGGAGGGAGAAGGGAATGGACCCTGGCAGATGTCACGTAGAAAGCTGTTCAGATGCCAACCCCAAATGTAGTCAGAAATTAGAGAAACAACAATATCGAAAAAAGACACATAAAAACCATTTGTTTCTATACATTAAATCGATCTATTGCAAAAAATAATTAAGGAAGTAATTCCATTTACCCCAAAGAGGGATAAGTTTAACCAGGCAGGGAGGAGACCAACACACCAAAAAGCTAAAACACGAATGCATTCAAAGATCTTTTTTTTTCCTATTTGAAAAATAGGGGGAAATGTTTCATTCGTTTGGAGGGCTCCCATAAAGATTTTATCAAGCACACACATGGTGACTTCAAAAGGCTGTTGAAAGATATTGAACGACTAGTTATAACGTAGGCAGTTTTTTTTTTTTTTTCAAACCAGGTCTTTCCACTCCACCCCTTCATTCTTACTCTGAAAGGTGAGGAGGGAGATCTGGAATTAGAGCAAAGATAAATCAGGTGCCTCAGGGAAGCAATCCTGAAATAAGAGACTCAGAGAGATAGGAGAGGGTCTTCAATCTGCATCCGCTGAGATCTGATGCTCCCATCCCTCACCAGGCATCTTGTAGGTTTTACATAAACCACAACACTCTCCTGCCAAGTGATGTTTTGAGGTGCATCCCTGGTCCAGGTAGAAAAACAAGGCTTCAGTATCCCTCCATTAGAGCTCAACTCGACGTGAAACACCTCAAAATAAGCAGAGACAACATCAGCTAGAGCATAATTCTCTTTCCTGTGTAGAAGCACCAGTCGCCACACTCTTCAGGCACACATGGAAAAGCAAATGAAGAAAAAGAAAGTTGGAGAATTTCATGCAGGAGAATGCTGCTTTTGCGGGGACATTTATTTGCCTGCAGCTTGGAGGCAGGTGGAAATGTAAGTCTTCCTGGGAAAGAAAAATCAGTCTTCTTGATGGAAAGATCCATGACTGTAGGGGCTGGGGATGTATATCTGTAGAATTCTTGCCTAGCATTGAGGAAGCCCTGGGTTTGATCCCCAGCACCAACCATACACTTCAGGCACAGTGATATAATCCTAATACTAGGGAGTGGATACAAGAGAATCAGGCTGAGTATGGTGGTGCATGCCTTTAATCTTAGCAAAGGCAGGCAGATCTCTAGGAATCTGAGGCCAGCTTGGTCTGCACAGTGAGCTCCAGGACAGCCAGGGCTATGTAGAGAGACCCTGTCTTAAGACAACAAAGAGAATCAGGACTTTAAGGTTGTCCTCAGCCCTACATTAAGTTTGAGGGCAGCCTGGGCTACATAGATGCCTGTCTCAAAGAAGGAGGAGGGAGAGGAAAAGGAAGAGGAGGAGGGAGCCTTAGGACTTCTGAGATAGTAATAGGCTTTCATTAGATAGGGAAAGATGGGAAATAAGCTTGAGGGTCCAAGGAGGATTTTAGCACACATTCTTCCCTTTCATTGTGGCATGAGGCAGGATTTCTCTCCTTGCTCTCATTCAGGGCCAATCTGTCACCTGAGGTCTTATGTCATAATCCAACGGGGTAGCTCACCTTGATTTCAGCATGGAAAAAAAAAATGGCCTTTTCCACGCTGCCTCCCAAGAGGGGGAAATGGGTTTGAACTTGTGACATGCAACAGAGTAGTCATCTCGCTGAGTGATGGAAGGTGGCAAAGGTTAGCACAGGCAGTCGGAGCCCGTGCTTGCATTGACTCTGCAGGGATTTTATGGTTCCGTTCCAAACCTAGAGCATGGATATCCCCACCGGGTAAGAATCAATATTGTATTTAAATAGCAGCAGCTGTTTGGGAGTGAATGTAAGGAGACTGCACATGCAGAAAGAGGGGCCCCTGCCTGGAAGAACATTATCCACCTCTTTCCCCACTGGAGGGAGGAAAGCATATCTTCAGTCTAGCAAGAGTTTGCAACTCTACGTTGGAACTGTAAACAGGTCCCAGTTCATTAAGGCTGATGCACAACAGTCACAATTGATTAACTAAGGGCAGACATTTACAGCGGTGTGGTCAATGCAAGAAACAGGGAAAATTCTGAGCTTCCTCTGGGCGACATTTAGGATGGTTGATTGTACCAGGGTGCTTGGAGGTTCCTCCTTGGAGGCCCATTCTCCAGTTTTCCTGTCGAATTTTGGAGCCAGCCACTTGGCATTCCTCCCACCACCTTTCTCGTTGCTTCAGAGAGCCACCCATGCTTTCTCTAGCTTGGGCCGAAGAAGCTTAATTCGGACAGTGCGTACACCCATCATCTGGTCAAAGGAAATAGATGCCCCGTTCTCAAAGCTCATTAGATGTTTCAAGGTCCAAAGCGGGGTGGGAAACATCAGGGAAATGCACTATTAACATGCTGTAAAACTGGCCCTAAACCTTTGAAGAGCAAATATGAACAAAGCAAAGAGGCCATTTTACACCTGATATGATTGTTTTTTTTTTTTTTCTGCCCCGTTCTTTCCTTTTCTAATAAGAAGTATTGGGGCTGTTTGTTTGTTTGTTTGTTTGTTTTTGTAATTTTATGCGAGCCCACTTCAGATTTTTTAAAGAGATGTTCAACTTTCAAAGTGTTAGATTCTTTAAAGACTATTGAACTGGACAGTGTCTTATATGAGGATGAGACTCCAGAACAACGAAGGACGTGTTATGATTTAACAGTGATGCATTAGGCTGGAGAGATGGCTCAGTGGTTAAGAACATGTGTTACTCTTGCAGAGGACTCATCAGTGGTTAAGAACACTGAGTTTGATTCCCAACACCCACATTGGCTCAAACCTCCTATAACCCCAACTCCTAACTTCCATGGGCAACAGCTGGGGGAATGGGAAGCTGGGGCATTTGCAGAAGGTCTCCAACAGAGTTCTCACCAGAGCATACCTGTGGATAACTCAGGAGGGCAGAGGAAAGGGACCATATGGAATGATTAGTGTAGCAACAACGCCTGCTGCTCACACGCATCTGAGAATGGAATCCTTTGAGACTATACAGTGGAAGTCACTGTGGGAAGTTGCCATTCACCCTAGTGGCATTATTTAAATGATGTGGTCCCCCTGTGTGTGAGTGGTGCACCCAACCTGGATGAAGCAGAGCCACACAAAGAGCTTGACCCATAATGGATGCCCTGGTCCAATGCAGACCAATGGGACCAAAGGCTGAAGGTCAGGCAGTATGCCCATGTGCTTCTAATATCCAGCCAATGTGCAGACCCTCCACTTCTGGAACTCATTTCTTGGACAGCTGATGTCTAAGCAGGTGAGGACACCCTAGATCCAAACATTTTGCTTTTTGTTAATTGCTGAGCCCCAAATCCTCTGGATGGATAGGAGATCTTGACTTCTCCAAGTCTTCCATTTTTACCTGCATTCATTTGTTGGATAAACAGCTGTATGAATTTTTTATATTTTATTTTAATTTCCAGTGTGTGTGTGTGTGTGTGTGTGTGTGAGAGAGAGAGAGAGAGAGAGAGAGAGAGAGAGAGAGAGAGAGAGAGAGAGAGAGAGATATTTAATATTCCATCATATAATTTCCAGTCTACGCTGTTAAAAAAAGATCTGTTCTGAAGAGTCATGAGTTATGAGACAACTTCCCCAGGTATACAACACACACACACACACACACACACACACACACACACACATCTACTCACCCCCGATAAGGAAGCTAAGGCAAACCAAAGCAATAGTTGCACACAAGTCCAGCTTGGTGAACTGAATCTTTACAGGGGTGACTTATAGGAGCAGGGATGACACAGACACAGCCAGGCTAGTGAGACTCTCCTCCCCTGGTGTGGATTGAGTACTACTAACACTGGAGCCGCTCCTCTGGACTCTGTGGGTTTCAGCTTCCCCAGACTGTGAAGTTTGTGTGTCTCCCGAGGCTTGGGAGTCGCCCTGCTTCTTCCCAAAGGGAGTGTTTCACTCCAGAGGAAGCTGCTCCAGAGCGTGGATTGAGGTGGTGTGTGAGACATCACACTCACGTCTCCCGGGTGTCAACCTCAGAGCACACTCACTGATATCACACTCACTTCTCCTGGGTGTTAACCTTAGCACACTCATGGACATCACACTCACTCCTCCTGGGTGTCAACCTCAGAGCACACTCACGGACATCACACTCACTCATCCTGAGTGTCAACCTCAGAGCACACTCACTGACATCACACTCACTCCTCCTGGCCATTAACCTCAGAGCACACTCACTGACATCACACTCACTCCTCCTGGGCATCAACCTCAGAGCACACTCACTGACATCACACTCACTCCTCCTGGGCATTAACCTCAGAGCACACTCACTGACATCACACTCACTCCTCCTGGGCATCAACCTCAGAGCACACTCACTGACATCACACTCACTCCTCCTGGGCGTCAACCTTGGCACACTCACTGAGTTCTAACAGAAGGGTTGGTGTCTGTAGGTGCTGTTCAAAGCATCCTCCACTTCCAAAGCAGCTCTGTCCCACACACGGTTGACTTTAGCGCAGCAAGTGTGTTTATTAGTTCCTCTGCCCTGACTTTAAGCTGCTGCAGTCATTGTTCTTAGTGAAATACTGTACACCGCAGCTATTATTCTTTGCTGACCACGGAGGAACAGGGGTGCCATCCATCCTGTGAGCGTCGGGAGGAAACCCTGCCCATCCATCCTTCATCACTTCCCCCCACTGGAGACCCCGGTCGCCCTGCCGGAGCGATTGATCCTTTCCTCCTCACTTCTTCGTGGGCTCCTCACCCGTGCCTGCACCTCTCAGACATCTATTCTCACAGTCTCTGGTGGGCTCCTGAGAATGAAACACCTTGAAGAAAACAAAACACAAAGAATAAGAAAAATCTATGCTGGGCTTTCCATCTTCACAATTCCCACGCTTCACAGAAAATAAAATTATATGTATCACAACTCCAGTAGTCCCCCAAAGGGCCCAGGGTGGTGCGTCTGCCTTGTATTTCTCTCTCTCTCTCTCTCTCTCTCTCTCTCTCTCTCTCTCTCTCTCTCTCTCTCTCTCTCTCTGTGTGTGTGTGTGTAGTGTCTGTGTCTGTCTGCATGTGTGTTTGTGTACGAGTTTGTGGGTATGTTTGTGTGTCTATGTGTGTGCATGTATGTGTATATATCTGTGTGCATGTTGAGTTTGTGTGTATGTGTAATATGTGTGTATATGTGGGTATGCATTTGTGTATGTATGTCTGCATGTGTGTTGTGCATGTGTGTGTGCATGTACGTCTGTATGGGTGTTTGTGTATATGTGTGCATTTATGTGGAGGAGGTGTATATGTATGTGTGTATGTATATATGCATGTGTGTGTATGTGTGCGCATGTATGTCTGTATGTGTGCTTGTGCATGTGTGTGTGTGTGTGTGTTTGTGTGGGTGGTGTGTATGTGTATATGTGTATGCCTGTGTGTGTGTGTGTGGCGCGTGCGCGCGCTTGTATAGATGTGTCACTACTCTGAAGGTTTGTACTCTCAGGAGATTGCTCTCTGCATCACTGCAGGGGTGCATCCTGGGTAATGAGGCTCTCACCACTGCACTGTTGGCTGAAAACATGGAACCTACTGAGTCTAAAGCACCCCAATCAAAGCCCTGCTGGGCCTTTCATCTCCGCCATCAATCCATACAGGTTGGCAGAAGTGTGGGCTGTTCCTGGGGTGTTCACAGAAAGTCTACATTCCTCCCCAGGAGCACAAGCTCGTGTTTACTCAAGACTCCAAGGAGAAAACAGACACTGGCTTTACAGAGAGCAAAAGATTGTCGATATTTTGAGCTTAACAGAAAGAACACTGCGGCGAGCCTGTCTGACCACACGGCCTCAGCAGAGCCGGGCTGGCTGTGGGGTTAGCCCTGCTGAATTTAGTGCACAAGGACAATGTCTCTAACAGCAGGGAGGCTGGGATGAAGACCAAGGTCAACTTCTGAAAAAAACAGAAATCACATACAAGACCCCTGACTCCAAAGTTGTGGACTAGTCTCTCTGCTAGTCACTGGCCTCCTACAGGCCCCTCCTAAGATGTCAAAATGGTGGTTAAATAGAAATTCATTCGTTATCATTTCCCTCTTCTCTCTCTCTCTCTCTCTCTCTCTCTCTCTCTCTCTCTCTCTCTCTCTCTCTCCTGCCTCTACCCTTTTGTATCTCTCTGTCTTTCTCTGACATTCCTCTTCTTCTGTCTCTCCTCTCTCTCCCTCTATCTCTCTCTGACTCTGCCTTTTCTCTCTTCTCTCTCCTCCCTGCCTCCTTATTTCTGCCAATCAAAATAGACAATAAGCTGTGAGAAGATACAGAAATGCCACAGAGTGTGCGCTGGATGGCTCTGAGCATCGCATGTGCAGGTGGGACCCTGTTGGCTTTGTACACTGCAGAGACTTTGGGGAGGAAATGGAGAGGCAGATCTGATTGGACTAGAAGGCTTTTCTGTGGGTGGCATGTGTCCTGTCTTTCTTGTTCCCCTGACAGATGCCCTTGGCGACCCTCATGAAGATGCTGCAGGCTGATGGATGAGGCATGGACATCATGGGCTGCCAGAAAGAGAAGTAGAGGGATTCTCTGAGGTCAGCACAGACTCTCGGCTGTCCATGCAGAGCATGGTGCTTTGGGATGAAGGATTTTCCAAGGAGAGACTGATGGACAGAAATTAATATGGCTGCTGCAAGGTCAGTCTCTCAGGAGGGCGTCCCTTCTTGGCTGGATGAGTATTCCTGCTTTCCCTTAGAACATCAGCCTCACTGTTGTTGTGAGTGGCTTCCATCACATCAGGGATGAGGATGTTGTTAACTCATAAGCCAGCATTTCTCTGCATCCACTGGGGACTGTGTGTGTGTGTGTGTGTGTGTGTGTGTGTGTGTGTGTAGTGTGGATACACTATGGAAGGCAGAGGATGATTGGCTGTCATGCCTCAAGTCATCACCAATTGGCTTTGAAAGATAGACTCCTCCCTCATTGTCCTGGAACTCACCAAGTAGGCTAAGCTGGCACTTGTGAGCCTCAGGGATACACCTGTCTCCACCATGCCAGTGTTGGGATTACAAGTGGGCACCACCACACCCCGCTTTTTTACACATGTTCTTAGGGTTGAACTGACCTTGTACTTGTGAGCAGTTTACCCAACCATCTCTCCAGCCATCACTGGAGTCTTGATAGAAGTGGGAACCAAGGATACCACAGACCTGTCAGGTAGATTCCAGAAGAGGAGCAGGCTCAGCTTTGATTCTGAGATTTCATGCTCCACAAGGTGTGTGTGTGTGTGTGTGTGTGTGTGTGTGTGTGTGTGTGTGTGTGTACTCACAGGCACACATATGTGTGTACATGTAGCAGCTAGAAGAGGTGTTGGTTCATTTATTGGTCACTGGGTTATTCCTTTAAGGCAGGGTCTCTCCCAGAACAGAAGCACTTGCTGCTCTTGTAGAGGACCCAAGTTTGACTCCCAGCCCTCATGTTGGGCAGCTCACAACCACAAGTACCTCTGGTTCTAGAGGGATGTGATGTCCTCTTCTGGCCTCCCCAGGTACTGCACTCATGTGGCACAAACATGGAGACACACATACACACAAAGTTAAAAATTTTTAAATCAAAATATTTTTTAAAGAAGGGGGCATTTTCCCTCTCTATTTTCTTTGTAAGCTGTAGGTTCAGGACCCCTCACCCATTCACTCACCCAAAATTTTCTTCCATCTATAAACTATTTGGGACAAAGATGTCTCTCTCTCTCTCTCTCTCTCTCTCTCTCTCTCTCTCTCTCTCTCGTTTTAATAACAATGCAGAGAGTTCTTGTTCTTGCAGCATAACACACTGTGAGCAGACAACAAAATCAATATCTATATTCCAAAATGAAGAAATTGTTTATTGAACTGCTTCAACACTCTATTTTTGTAATAGAACAAAATAGAACCAAGCCAACTATTTATCTGCCTATTTATGTGGATCCTGTGTCCTCCCTCCAGGACTCAAGCTTCTACAGCTTTCAGCCTGAGTCACAATGTGACCCCAAATTACCTCCCAATCTCATCTTCTATCCTCCATGTACGACGTACACTTGACTCTTCCTCCTGATTCAATTGCTTCTTAAAGTCCCACTGCATAATAATAGTCCCTTTCTTTCCCTCCAGATTCCTTTGACTCCCTTGCAGCCCCATTTCTAGACCTGACCCATCAAGATGCCAATACTGCTCATCAAAGTCACACCATGAGGACTAGAGACCAGCCTGGGTTGTGGACAGTCATCCTCAGGCCTAACACGGCCATCACAAGATTGGGCCCATTAACATTCACCTATGGAATGGAAGAGGGCCCCCCAGTAGGTCATACAGCCTTTTTCCCATTCTCCCAGATAACAGTTACTGGAGATAACTAACAGTTACCAGATAACTAATCTTTTCTGTCAGAGGCTTAACTGTGATATGTTCCCCCACAGGCTCAGGTGTTTTAACACCTGGTTCCCAGCAGGTGGCGCTGTTTTGGGAGGTTGTGAAACCTTAAGGAGGTGGAGCCTCAGAGGAGTGGGATGTGTCTTTGGTCCTGAAGATCTGGCAGCTCTCCTGTAACTCTTCTTCTAACCACAGTCTTCAGGCTCTCCCCCATAGCTCCTCATGAACTTCCATCAGCTCCCTAGTCTCTCTTTGTCTCTATTCCTACTTCCTTTCTTCTTTTTACCTTTGCTGCCCTCAACCTCATCAGCTGCTTCCTCATTTCTCTGACCCCTTCCATAGATCCGTGGCTGCTGCCAAGACAACTTGGGGTACCCCAACTCGGAGGCTGGGATTGCTCAAGAGCTAGAGTGTGAGCCGAGGCAGCCAGGAGCCAGCTCATGGTGCTGTGTTTTATCCCAGCAACAGAAAAGCAATCAATACAGCAGTCAACCATTGCCAGCTCTTCATCTGTCAAATGGTGGGTACCAAACAAGTGAACTTGAATAAGGGAATCCAGTGTTTGGAGATCAGAAGCTAGGAAGCCAAGGTCCATGCTACATCAAGCCAGATCATTGGTTTAGCACACAGAACCTGTACTGGCTGGTTTTATGTCAACTTGACACAAGCTAGAATCAACAGAGAGGAAGGAGCCTCTGTTGAGAAAATGCCCCCATAAGATCCAACTGTAAGGCATTTTCTTAATTACTGGTTAATAGGGGAGGGCCCAGCCCATTTTAGGTGGCACCATGCCTGGGTTGGTGGTCCTGGTTCTATAAGAAAGCAAACTGAGCGAGACATAAGGAGCAAGCCAGTATTCAGCGCCCCTCCATGGCCTCTACATCAGCCCCTGACTCCAGGTTCCTACCTTGCTTGAGTTCCTGTCCTGACTTCCTTTGGTGATGAGCAGCAATGTGGAAGTGTAAGCCAAATAAACCCTTTCCTCCCCAATTTGCTTTTTGGTCATGGTGTTTTGTTGCAGAAATAGAAACCCTAAGACAAGTTGGTGACAGGATTGGGGAACTGCAGTGCCAGACTTGACCATGTTTCGGGGAGGATTGTGGAAGGACTTTGGAAATTTGGGCTAGAAAAGTCACTGAGGACTGAGAGCTCAGTGGGATGTTCTTGAGAAACTTGAAAGAGAAGACTGTGGAGAGCAGTGCAGAAGATGGAGGCCTGGGTGGTGAAGTTTCAGAGGGAAATTTTAAAGACTCTATGAGGGCTGTTTGCTATTTCGAATTAAGATTCTGTAATTCTGGTCATCTGGGGCTGTAGAGTCAGCCACATTAACAAGAGACCAGAACCATTGAAGTGAAACCTTTGTATTACTGGGACAATTGATGCTGGCCAGCTGAAACTTAGAAACTAGCAGTGATTTAAGAAGAGACCAACATCACTGAGGTGAAATCTTCTGGGTAGTGTTTCCCAACAGTACGGAGAAGCTGTGTTCTAGGAGCAGCCAAGGTTGTACCTTGTGCTGGCAGTGGACTTGGTGATGTGTAAGGGTCAACCAGGTGATACTGGTTTTGAAGACATGAAGAGCAGCTGAGGCCTGGCACTATGAGAGGTCAGGAGAGGCCATTGGTGAAGGTGTAGCTTCAGTGGCAGTTGAAGGCCCAGGACTGAAGGGGTCATGCAGAGAAGTTGAGGCTTGGCACCATGAGAGAGCCTACGAGAGGTTATCCTTTCAGATAACTCTAGCTTGTGTCAAGCTGGCGTTAAAACTGGCCAGCACAGACAGAGAAGGCAGAAGAGGCTATCACAACCCATAAAGCTGGAGTGACAGGCAGTTGTGAACCATCCGCCATGAGTGTGTGCGCTCAACCAATGAGAGATTTCTCTAGACCATTGTTGTTCACTTTGAACCAATCACAGACACCTATTCTCACCACTGACAGCCCTGCCCCTCAGAACCCGCTGCCACGGTAATCCCTCCAACTAGGGGAAGTTCGCCCCCTACTGTCCAGGGTGGAAATGACTCACACGGGTTTGTGATCCAAAACAAGTCTAGTTGAGTTTCAGACAGGCTTAGCTGAGGCTGTAGCCCCAACAGCCAGCCCATGTCTTCGAACAGTGGTTGGGTGCATCTGCGGTGTGTTCTGCTGCTGGTATAGAGTTGGTCCCTCTGGCTGGTAGACTGATAATCTTTTTGTCTCAAGGCAGGCCAGAGAGCAGCCACTGCCAATTAGAGTCAAACTGTCCTGTCCTTTGTGTCTTTGCTTATTTACAGGAAAACAAACATCAGAAGAAATGCTTGAAAGTTTTTTTAAGCCTTGTAGTTTAACGCTAACAACAATTCAACAGACTTCGACAACATTTTCACAATTCTTGGCACCTGCCCAATGCCCTGGAGATGTGGGGTCCCCTCATCTGTCTACGGGAGGCAATGAGGTCAACAGTGAAGCCAGAGGTTTTCTTTTCATATATTCAGGACTTGGGGCCTAGTCACCTGCAACCAGAGGAGTCCTGATGGGTACCATCTTCTCTCACGCTACTTCCACCCTCATGGGAACATCCCATTTTCTTCCTGCTCACACTCTCCCCTGGATCTGCCACTTTTTGAACGCACCATGCCTATCAAAGAAAGGCAAATCTTCATCCATTCTTCAGGCCAAATGTTTGCTTTGTCACACAGGTCCCCGTGGAGAGGCCAGCAGATCCCACTCCTGGGATTCTGAGTCCTGGACAGACACTAATGGATCATTTAAGGGATGGGAGTTGTCATTTATGACTGGAGACCCCACAACCTCGGACAACACAGATTTGCTTTTTTTTTTTTTTTTTGTACAGCTGCTGCGTAACTTTCTCTAGGGGCTTTGTTTCTTCCCAGACCTTAAAATGTCTGTAAAACACACTCCTCATCCCACCCCCACCTCTGCTCCTTGCTTTTTCGTTTGTGACTCTGAATTATGAATTTATCAAGGGGTGGGCAGAGCTGCCCTGTCTGCTGCCAGACCTGTGGGAAGATGAGCGGCAGAATCTTCAGTGCCTTGGCAGGAGGATCCAGAGAGAAAGCCATGCCAAAGCTCCATCTGCTCTGACTTCACCACATTTCTGAAATTTTAAGAGCCTTGATGTGACCTTCCCCGGTCTTAGAGGACAGCCATAGCTGAGGGGAAATTGGGGGACACTCATGGGTTTGAAAACACTTCCCATCACTGCTAGCCTGGAAGTACTGCATCTTTGCATATACGTTAATATCTAAGCAAGCCACTAGAAAGAAAAAGAGAAGGTCTGGACACTCCCTGCCTGTCATTCACAGGAAGCTGCTGATATGGTCCCCCGTGAAGTCACTTGGGTCAGACTGGCAGGAAGGAAGGAACTAAAAATGGCTGTCAATGGACCATTAGATGATGGTGCTAAATTGTCTCTTGTGTGGGAGAAATAAAGGAGCCTACGTGCTAGGTATCCTAGGAAAAATCCTAGAATAAAAAGAGAAAATTAGACCAAAAAAAAAAGGAACAGGAGCTGGAGAGATGGCTCAGATATGAAGAGCACTGGCTACTCTTGAACCTGGGTTCAAGTTCCAGTACCCACATGGCATCTCACAACCATCTACAACTCCAATTTCAGGGCATTCAATGGCCTCCATGAACACCAGGCATGCTCATGGTACATATATCTGAATGTAGGCAAAACACTCATACTCAATAAATGGTGTGTGTGTGTGTGTGTGTGTGTGTGTGTGTGTGTGTGAACACAAAAGAACATGAATAAAATATGGAGTGTGGCCACAGCAGTGCATTAATACTGGTTCATACTGACATACAGTAATAATGCAGTAATCCCCCTTCTCAGTGAAGGACATCCTCCAATACCCCCAGTGGGTGCCTGGAACCACAGAGTGTATGGAACCCACAAGCGCCATGTCTTTTCCTGAGTACATGCTCCTCTGAGCAAGTTTAACTTATAAATCCCCACAGTATAAGATTAAGAATAGCAACCAGTGCTCACAATACGAAACCCGTTTTCCCCCTGACTGAGCTGATCATTTTTTTCTTTTATATTTTCACTTAAAGGAAGCACACTACACAGATGGCATGTGTGAGTCACTTTTGGATTTGGGGGATTCTTATTAAGCAACATGAGTTACTTTAGCCCAGCCATAGGATAAACAAAATCACATTAATCTGATCCCCAAAATAGCTGCCAGATGATTAATGGGAAGGTAACATATACAGCCTGGTCACAGTGAACCTGGCCAAGTTCTGATTGGGATGAAGGAGCACGAGGTGGAATTCCATCACACAACCAAGGCGGTGCACTATTTAAAACTTACAAAGTTTGGGGTTTTTTTTCTGGAATGTTCTATCTAATACTTTCAGACTCTAGATAAGTGTACGCAAAACTGAGAAAAAGTCATGTGGATTGTATTATACAGAAACTTGCTGTATGACAGGGAGTTAAAAGACACCTGTCCCAGGGGTTATGAGTTTCCCAAATGGCCTTAGATAAGTTCCAACTCCTCCCTATCCCTGGGTCTGCGACATGAGTGGGTCAACTTGATCACCTTACAGTAATAGGATGTTCATCAAAGTGTTCTTGGATGGTTTCTGCTGAGCTATTATCCCCTGCCCCAGAGAAAGCTGGCAACGTTTTCTTTCTGAAAATGACCATTAGATTAGGTTGTTTGGTTGTTTGTTTATTTGTTTGTTTGTTTGTTTGTTTGTTTGGTTTTCTTGGTGCTGTAACAAATTAAGGAAGCAAGGATTCGTATCAGCTTATAAGCCAAGGGTGTGGTCCATCACGCCGGGGGGGGGGGGGGGGGGGGGGGGGCATGGCAGCATGAGAGTGAGGCGGCTGGTCAAGTGGCGTCCACAGTCAGGGAGCAGAGAGAGATGAGCGCTGGTGCTCAGCTCCCTTTCTCCTTTTAATTCAGTCCAGGATCCCAGCCTAGGGAATGGCGCTGCCCACATTCAAGGTGGGTCTTCCCTTCTAAACTGATCTAATCTAGAAACTCCCTCACAGAGACGCACAGGGGTATGTATCCTGGATGATTCGGTGTCCCCTAAAACTGACAAAGGAGATGAACCATTGTAACCATACAGCAAGTATTGCCATTTTTAAAAACAATATGCCTGTCATCCATGCCCAACTCTGCCCTTGTACTGTGGAAGGTTAAATACGTTAAGGTTATGTGGCTGGGTCCCACTTCAGTTTCATTTACAAAACAAGAGGTGACCCCATATCTCATCTGTAGGTCATAATTTTCTGATCCTCTGCTCCAGACTCCTGGCTTACAGTACCAGCATTTAAAAACTGGTCATTTGGGGGCTGGAGAGATGGCTCAATAGTTAAGAACACTGGCTGCTCTTACAGAGGACCTGGGTTCAGTCCTCAGGACCCACATCTCACACCCTCTCTGGCCTCCTTTTGAGCACATATGGTGCACAGACAAAAATGCAGGCAGAAAGACCCATTCACATAAAATAAAAACAAACATCTTTTCATGTGGTCAATAGTCTCTCTAAACATGATTTGATTTCTCCGGAGAGTATCCAATTAGCATCCAATTTCTAAAATTCTCCAACAGAAGTCTACTGTATGTACATTCATAGCTGAGCACCACATGTCCATTAGAAAGGGTTCAAGAGGATTTTTTTTTTTAGGTGTGGCATAAGAAAAGTAACTGAAGGTTAGATGAGGAGATTTTTCCTGTGGGTGAAATGGAAATAGAATTGGGATGCTGAGCATTCTAAAAATAGAATTCTGTCTCTTCACATGTCCTCCCTCTGTTACTCAAGGCAAAAAACAGCCAGATCTAAAGACTCTATTCTAGGATCAGTTGCACACGTCCCCAAGGGGACAAAAACCTGTAGTGTATGTCACTGCCTTTGAACGTGAGTTGAAATCTTCACAGGTATTATGATATGAACATCTGTAGATGACCGTATCCACTGCACTTACTGAGTTATACCTTTTTTTTTTTACAATGTTCCTGTCAGACCCTTTTAGTGTCCTTATCATGTTTAATGTCCTTTTGTTAATAATTTTATGTTTATTTTAGGTTTTTAAGGTCCTGTGTATCAGCCCCTCTGCAGCTAATAATCTCTATACCACAGGCCTCTTTTAAAAAAATATTTATTTGTACTTTTTATGTGTATGAGCATTTGCGTGTATGTATGTACACTGCATGCATGCAGTATCCAGGGAAGCCAGAAGAGGGCGTCTGATCCCCTGAAACTGGAGTCGCAATAGCTGTGAGCTACCATGTGGGTACTAAGAATAAAACTTGGGTCCTCTAGAAGAGTAGCCAGTGCTCTTAATTGCTGGAGGTTCCATTGCATGGGCCAAGGTCTTGGGTTTTGTGAAAGGGGGAAATTGAGCTGAGTACCAGCTGCCTAAAGCCCCTGCCACCAGGGTTTCCACACCATGATGGTCTGAAAACTCTGGGAGTCCAAGACCAACCCCCCTAACCTTGAAGTTGTTTTTATCATGGTGTTTTATCACAGCAACACGGGAGTAAAGGACAAGATGGCCTCACAACTTGACTGTCATTCTGTTCAGTAAGTAAGTGGGGCACGGTGACAGCTAGGTGTCAAGACTCTTGACAGCCTTTATCATGAACAAAAGGAAGCTGTTTTCTGGAAAGTTCTGACAAAATCATTACAGTGAGATAGGGCATGATGATAGCTACTGTGGTTTATCATGATGTAGTAGAAATTTATTATAATGACAGTTATGATTTAACATGGTGAAATCACAAGGTATTAGGATGTAATGTGATTCATCACGATGCACGAGAAATTTGTTACGGTGCACTGACTACTTAGAATGTACTAGAAACGAATTGTCCTGCAGAGGTCATGATAGACAATATGATCTAATCCTATACTACAACAGAATTTCTCTGTAATATAATAGGTCATAACAGATCTGATGGTTTTTTTTATGATGAAATGGAAATGCATGATCATGTAACACTTCACAATGGGTGCCATGGTTTATTGTGATGCAATGGCTCCATCCTTATCACATAAAAGGGAGGCGACTTCAAAATTATGCAGCAAACTATTTTCTCCACCTTCTAGAGAGATAATTTGGCGAAGCGTCCTTGACCTGCGGAGCTCAGTCTTCCTGTCGATTTCAGTCAGACGTGAGGTCGTCACACACACTCAGAGGCTGGTGGCTTCTTCTAACTCAGACACTGAACACATAGGACGTTTCCAGCCTACCACTGTCTCCATGCTGGAGAATGTCAGGCAGGAGAATGCTGCCTGAGGGGAGCGATCACACAGTGATGTCACCAAAATCCTCCTCATGACAAAAGTGAAAAGTTTTGTGTGCCTCATGAGAAATATTTAGTGTCTGGCTTTGGTTCCAACCTGGGGGCAGAACACAGAAAACTACCTAAGATTTCCCTGAGGCATTCAACGGGAGCACTAGATGTCTGCCTGTCTATTGGCCCAGCTTCCTACTGCATTCCCAGACAGGCAACCCTTCTGAGATCACACGGCAGAATTAACCCCACTCCCAGACAACATTTAATCCCAGACCAAAGCCTTAATGATTTTAACACTCCCCCCCAATACTAAACACAACCCCAAATCCCATAATTTGCCTTTGCTAACACTTTCATGTTGAGAAAGATTCACGAAACCCCATGGCCTGTGTTCTCTCCAGTTGCTGCAAGTCGATAAACTCCAATCTGTTCAATAACAAGATCAAAGACCAGCCGCGCTCTCCTGATCTCCAGGCTTTGTTCCTTGTGCTTAAATAAATCGGAAGCTCATTACCGGTTTTTATTTAGTTAGCTAGGCTGCAAATATTAAGTCATGTACATCTTTTCATTGTTTAACTGGACTCCGAGGAATCCTTGGGAAAGACCTTAGAGAGCCTAGAAAGCCAGGCCACTCATTATTATCACTCATTATTGTCACAGTCACTCACAGAACAAGAGCAGCAAGTACTCGGAACAACTACATCCCACCATGGAATAAATAGAAACAGGAAGTCCAGAGATTGGTATCTGAAGCTTTTCAATATAGGGACATATGAAGAGTGCTTGCTGCTCTTATGGAGGACCAGAGTTCCCAGCACCCACCTCAGACTGGACCCAACCACCTGTAACTCCAGCTCCAGGGAATCTGGCGCCCTCTCATGGTTTCTACAAGTACGCACACTCACTTGCACTTAAACTCATGCATATAAGTGAAAAACAAAAATAAAATAAATATAGTAAGTTTGTGATAGGAGATGAATAAACACCCTGCCCCAACTTTTTCTCAGTGATCAAACGATAGGAATCATTGAGCCACACTGCCCTGTAGTCACCCACAAAGGACCACTGTGTCCGGTCTTGCTGAAGAAATGGGCTCCTCAGAAAATAAGTATCAGAATGGGGAAAAGCTCACCTTGATCTCCATCAACAAGTCCAGACACCACTATGCAGCCAGCCTCCTGGGATCTTCCCACAGAGAACATTCCAGGTGGTCTAACAGTCACGTCATTTCTTTCCATTGAGATGGAAGTCTGTCCTTCAAAAGAAGAAATGAGAATACACCCTGAAACTGAATTGGAATTTTTAAGGCCAACTGAGGAAATCCTACATCCAGTCTTGGTCCAGCTCACAGTCCCTGGCTGAGCCATTCCATTCTGGTCCCACGGTCTCCAGGTTCAAGGTACCCAGGGTTTATTAGAGGGAAGGAGCAGACTACATGGCTTATTTCTAATAAAATGAAAAATTCTGAGCCCCACACCTAGTCTCTGGGCATCAATTTCCACTCAGAATTTAGCCCTAGGCTCAGAAGCTCTTATTTGTGACCAAAACTGAAACCAAGTAGATTTCATAATAATTATAATTTTTTGAAATAACCTAAATCTCTGGGGATGTCACATGATCAGCAGCTTCATTGCAGGAAACTCCAGGCTGGAGGTTTTTGCAAGGAAAGTCCTTCTTCCTGGGAGAGTTCAGAGGTCATTCCTCCAGTGAAAGATGAACCTCTCCTACAGGTGAATAAGGAACGGAGTTGACCACCATGAACAAGCGCCTGAGCAAACACATGCACACACAGGGACACACGTGTACACATACACACTTATTGTTCATTTTGGACTTTCAATGAAGACGAGTCTTCATGCCGACATGACTCTTTTGGGAGTGGGGGTGACAGGAGGCAGGTAGTCACACGTAGAGTTCATGCTTAAGGCAATCAGAACCAGCCAAGCCATTTCCCTCAGTGAGTCCCAGAAGTCGCGCCCCTCCGTCCGTGTGTCATACTCCCTGTGGTAACCCTTGCTGATGTCAAATGCATCTTCTTCTTTTTGAAAACAGGCTCTCCTTTGTAGCCTAAGTTGATCTGAAGCTAATGATTCTTCCACCTCAGCCTCCTCAGTGCTGGGGTGATAGGGGTGCACCACCATGACTGACCTTCAGCGCCGTTAGTTTGTCATCGTCTGGTGCATCTATGTGTGTTGTACGCGGGCTTTATGTGTGCGCACCTTTGCATAGATGTGGGTACACACGGGCAGTGGTTTTGCACATGTCTGTGCTGGTAGAGGCCAAGGCTGCTGGGCCTCCCCTACCACTCCCCACCCTTCTTCACTAAAGCAAGGTTGAATCCAGGGCTCACTGATCCAACAAGTCCAGGCAGACAGTCTCCTCTGTAGATTCCCTGTCTCTCCTCTCAAGGATGGGGAAGAGCCACCGTAAAAAATGTGGTCAACATCATCCCACGGGCTGCAGTCCTAGACTGAGCAAAAAGAAGAAAGAGAGCTGAGCACCAGTGTTCATCTCTCTCTCTCTCTCTCTCTGCTTCCTGACTGAGGATACAATGCCCATCTTTTTTTGGTGAAGAATCTACTCAAATATCTTTCCCATTTAAAAATATTTCATTGCTTCTTTTGAGAATTTTGTACAATGTATTCTTATCATAATTATTCCTCAATTCTCCCTCGACTCCTCCCGGATCCATCTGCACCTCCCACCCCAACAACACGCACTGAATTTGTGTCCTCATTTCTCATATTTATAAATGCTGCCTGTACACTCCCGGGTGGGGAGCCATCCTCCAGAACGTGATAGGTCTACCAGAGCCACACCCTTAAAGAAAGCTAACTCCTTCCCCCAGAAGCCATCCACTGTCCACAACTCCTTGGGTAGGGGTGGGGACTCATGGACTCCTTTCCCACTCCATGCTGGAATGTTGGACTGGCTTGATTGTGTTCAGGCAGCCACTGTGTGTTCATAGGTATAGCTGTCCCATCACATCCAGATGACTCAGATCCCCTATGGGCATCCCTGACCTCTGGCTCTTACAGTCTTTCCACCCTGGCTTCCAAGATGGTCCCTGAACCTTGAGGGTATGTAGTGGGTAGATGTTCAGTCTATGATCTTGAAGCACCTAAAGATGCAGCAGTTAACTGCTCCACCTGACTATGACCTTGAAGTACATTCCCCTGGGGAGTGGCCTCTCCGATCCTTATGACCTGGGATGCACGTAGGTATCGCTTTCTTTGCTCCATCGTGGTACTTGGATATGGGACTGATCCAGGTGGCCAGAACAGCATTCCAGAACCTGTATCAATTCTGTTCTGTACGGTGAGTTTTTCCCTTTAATAAATCCTTTGCCCTTTAAACAGACTCCGTGGATTTCTGGTGACAAGGGTATGGCATAAATGGCCTATTTCAGCTTCCGTCTGGAAGGTCGAAGTGTGAGACCATCTAGTCTGGCCCAGAGCCTGGGAATGTCGGTCTCACCTCCTTCTGCTGAAACTGTATATGGGCTAGAGGTTTTGAAGATAGCTGTAGAAAGTCTAAAGTGCGCGTCCTCAGCTCTCATCCAGTTGACGTGTTTTGCAAACAACCAGACCTCTTCACACCAGGGGACTTAGTGCTGAGTTATTTGGAGGTGATACACTGGAACCCCTGCTCATGTATAGCAGTGTTAGCTATACAGCAGCATGGGTGAGTAGGTGCCCACCGGTATCCTCACTGCACACAGTCCCACTCACCCACCTAGCTGACTCTGTCTGAGGATGCAGGAGAACGCCCATCACCTGAGCGGCTTCAAGACCTACATGCTTCGTTCTCTCTTGCAGCTGACCTCATGCAGGGAGGGAGAAACAATAAGTCAACATCCAAGGAGCACATGGGAGGTCTTCAGATAGGTGTGCATGCTATGGAAGGAGTCAGAAAGTGACAGGAAGGGCAGCCTGGTGGTGTAGGTCTACTCATTATGCCCACGTGGGAGGCTGAGGCAGGAGGATTGCATGTTTTAGGCCTGAATGGGCTACAGAGAGAATCCAAAGCCAGCTGGGGTGACTCAGTGAGACTCTGCCTCAAATAAAAATGTAAGCAGAGGGGCTGGAGAGATGGCTCAATGGTTAAGAGCACTGGCTGTTCTTCCAGAGGTCCTGAGTTCAATTCCCAGCAACCACATGATGGTTTACAACCATCTCTAATAATATCTGGCGCCCTCTTCTGGCCTGCAGGCACACATGCAGGCAGAACACTGTATACATAATAAATAAATCTGTTTTAAAAATGTAAGCAGAGGGCTGGGGATAGTAGACTGCTCAACTAGTATGGACAAGGCTTGGGTTCAATCAACTCCCACAATCATGTGGGGAAAAAAGACCACTCTGGCCACTCGAGAATGGAAGGCTGTGTAGAGGGTGTCAGCCTGATGCCAAGACAAAACCACCAGGCAGATATCTGAGGAAAGAGGGGGCCCAGATCCAGGCAATAACAGCAGGTGCAAAGGTCCTGTGGTAGGAGAGACAGAAAAGGGCCAGAGTGGCAGACTAAGTCCTGAGGAAAGCTCAGTGACTGAGCACTGGAGAGCCTGCTTGAGGCAAGAGTGATTCAGCAGAGAAAGTACAGCCAGTGTCAAAGCCAAAACAGCGTTTCCCCACAGAGGCTGTTGGATGGGGTAAAGCCGTCTCGTTGCTAGGAAACACCAGACCACCATCCACAAGGACACAGAAGGCCCGTGCACGGAGCCACCTCAACATCCATGACTGGCACTATCAATGCTGTGATAGACACAGAGTGGGCGAGGACCGAACTGCTCATCTCTGTGCCGGTGGACAACAAAGAGGAGGGTGCCCGACCCTTAGCCTTTTCCGACCTTTACTGCATCACTGGGATGTGATTTTTCTAAATGTCACCAGTGTCCCCAAAAGCCTCCCAGAGTTTGGACAGACCCTCCCTCATTTGTTTATTGCCCTTTCGGTTAAAATCCTTGGGGCCTAAGGAAAACATAATAATGATGGTTTATGGGTGACCTTTAGCTGGCGCTGGGCTTTTTCTCCTTTTGAGATGTTACGGTCCTGGCGGAGAGCTGCTTTCTCTGCCCCTAATCTGAGGGAAAGATAAGAGCAAGAAGGTGATGTAGGAAGAACCTGAAAGACCCGGTCTTAAGTTTTCACCCACAAATGTCTTTGTCTCCCTGAGCCCTGGGTTCTTCCTATCCCTCCTGGGAATACAGAATGAAATGATGTCCACAGGAAAGGGAGGTCCAAACAACATCACAGGCATGATTGTGTGGGACTGGCTCCACACTTGGTCTTCCCAGTATAGAGACACTACAGGGGGGGCATCCCTGTGCAAGTGGGAAAAACGCGGATGCTCTACTCTGAACCTGCCAGCGTCTCTCATCTACTCAGAGCGAAAGCAGCCACACTCCTTCCAAAAGCTCCTCAAGGCTCAGATCTTCCATCCCCTTCCCAGCCTGACTTCCCTGGCTTCCCTCCTCCTCCTGCCCCAGGATGAGCCTGAAACATCTCCAGCAAGAACCAACTATCACATTTGCCCTTGTTGTGTGTGAGACCCTTCCTGGTGAGCCAGGACACAACACGCCTATCACATAAGTTAGGGAACCAGCCCACCACAGACCAAAGCATTGATTCTACCCAAGTCCAACTTGTGTGTGTGTGTGTGTGTGTGTGTGTGTGTGTGTGTGTGTGTGTGTGTGCAGTACCTTCAGAGGCCAGAAGAGGGCAGCAGATTTCCCCTGGAGCTGGAGTTAGAGGCAATTAGGAGGCACCACATGGGTGCTGGGAACCGAACCCAAGTCCTCTGCATGATTAGTAAATACTCTTAACTACTGAGCCATCTCTCCGGCCCCTCAGTGAGTTTTACTTACTTACTTATGACATCATGGGTAAGCGGTTACTTATAGAAGCAGAGATGGTTCAAAGACAGATGCATTGTCCAAACTCCAACATGGGTGATGGCTCATAAAATCTTCACCCCCTGAACTCTCCACTGGACTTGCAGGCAGATGCACAGGTAAGAGTCTCCCCTCAACACCTCAGCTGAAAGAGTTTCTCCCCCCCCCCTGGCAGGCATTGGTTGCTTCCATAACCTTGGAGAGGAACCCCGTTGAATCTGGCATGTTTTTGAAGTTTGTATACCTCCCCACCCTGAGTATCTTGAGTGCTACCCCCACCTTGTTCCTAGAGGGGGGGGTGCTTCTAACGAGAGGAAACTGCTGGGTACAGCTCTTGGTATCTCCTGTGAGGGCTACCAGCTCCATCTCTTAGTACTCTCCTGTCTCTGAAACAGAATGTCAAGCACAGCCTGGGTTTTTCTACACACACCCCACCCCCCACAAATTGCTCTTCTCCTCCATCTTATAAATTACCAGCGACTGAGTCATACTTAATCCCTGTATCTATTTCCTGTCCCCTCCATAATGGAATCTTTCTGGGGGACAAGGACGTCTAATGTTCTCCAAGGAACTAGGCCAGCTTCTGTCACTTGGGAAAGATCTGCTGACGGTTGGGGGACAGTTTGAATGGAATGCATGACGCATGCAGTGGTGTGAACGGAGAAGAGCAAAGCCACTTCAAGGCACCCCCCCAAGGGTGTGTGATGTGAGGGCAGCCCAAGGGCAGCCACTTTGTGGTGGTTACATTACCTTTTTAATGAGATAATTAATTAATTCATCAGTGCTCATTAACCTTGGTGCCCAGCCCTGGCTTGAGCGATGCTTGTGTGGAAGAAGAGGGTAGGAACAAAAAACACGCAAAGCCAATTGAAGCCAAGGTCAGTCTCGGAAGAGCTCTCACCCTGCTTACACGCTTGCACACGCCCGTGAGGAAGGAGAACACATTAAGACGGTCAATGAGAGGTGGGGGCAGGGACAGCTCTATAGACCTCACGTAGCATCTGTGTGTGCAGGCGTACATACACATATGCGTGGAGGCCAGTGGACGTCCTTAGGTGTTGTTCCTTGGTTTGTTATGTTTTGTTTTTATTTTTGAGACAAGTTCTTTCCTTGGCCTGGAATCTGCCTACTAGGCTAGACCTCAGGAGGCAGAAGCAGGCAAATCTCTGAGTTTGAGGCCAGCCTGGTCTACAGAGCAAGCTCTAGGACAGCCAGGGATACACAGAGAAATCCTGTCTCAGAAAGAAAAAAAAAAAACACTACCCCACAACCAGTTTTTTACCCCATACTTCGGGAAGTGGGAAATCAGATTTAGGTCCTGCACTTACAAGACAAGTCCTTCATCAGCTGAGCTATCCCCTCAGCCCTCAGAGAATTGTTTTTATTGGCATTAGACATCATCAGGGACACCTTCAAGCACTAAGATTTGTTGCCCAGAACTCAAAAAAAAAATCAGAAAATAATACCGATCAAAAGTAACAAAAGACTTCTAGGACAAAGCCAGAGGACATCACACACCAGCGCCCACCTCTCTTTACAAAGCTGCACAGACGGGGCCTGGTTCTTCCAACAGTGCCAATGACCACACATGGGGAGGATGCCCAGCAAGGAGCCTCACCCGAGCCATGGTGATGGGAGTTCTTATTAGGGTCAGCCACATCAGCACATACACCGTTGAGTCTCCCCAGCTCTTCCGAATGCCCGACTGATGCCCCGAGACACTGACCATCTCGTATGATTCAAGGCTGACTGAAGACTGAGCCTCGCTTTGAAATATGTGGCATTTGGACAGCTCAGACTTGCTGAGGTAATCCTTCACAGTACAAAAATACATGGTCATGATTTAAATTTAAAAAAAGAAACTGAGACAGTTTGCATAAAGGCATGCACATTTCAGAACCGTGGTGGGGGGGAGATGGCTTGGTCAGGAAGGGTATTGCTACACAAGCATCTGAGTTCAGAGTCCCAGAAGCCACAGCAAAAGTAAGGCACAGCCGTGTGCACCCCATAACCCCGGCACTGAGACAGGAGGGTCCCTGGTGCTCACTGGCCAGCCCTGTATCACCTCAAAAAACAAGATAAACAATGACTGAGGAAGACACTCAGCCCGAACATCTGGCCTATACACATGTGCATGGGCACACATCCGCAAACACATGCACACATACACGGTTAAAGACAATGAATTAAAACTCAAAGACTTCCTGCTGAGGCGTCTATCAAAGGAGCTGGGACAAAGAAGGACAGCATGTGGATGGCAGACAGCAGGGCTTCCTGTGTGAGGTAGAAGGTGAGGGAGCATGCCTCTGTCTAGAGGGATGGAGAGGACCCAAATTCCAGACGTCCTTCAGGTACGGGCACATCTGACACAGCCAGTTACAAAGCTAGCTTGCAACTCAGATACCTTCACAAAAGACTGGGAATGTTATTGTTCAAATACCCTCATTTCTAAGTTGCCCGCTGTCCGTGAATGAGAATTTCAAATCGGCTTAACAGCACGCTATACATGTTCATTGATTCCAGGGCCATATTGAGCCAAATTCCCTACTTAATTGGGCTCTAATATTATGAATCCACTTTTAAAGATTACTGAGTTGGCCTTGGTCACATAAGATTACAGAGACGACACTCGGAGTAATGTTGCAACCCAGGGGCCAGGATGGATATTACACAGTTGCCGTCTACGTGAGAATCCGCTCCATCGCTCTGAGTTCAGCAGCTGAGTTTTAGGATCAGGTCAGCCAAGGCTGCTGGGTTTAATGAGAAGGAAAGAGTGTGTGAGAGTCTGGAGGAGGTAATGGACTAGAGGGCTGAGTCTCAGGACTCACAGACTGACGAGTACCCAGCTCGGGATGTGGACGTGTCTGCCACGCTTTGGATCTGGACCATGTGAAACATGGTCCTCTTCATCAGGTCTGCAGTGTCTGCTTGCAAGTGGCCACCATAGTAGGGCTTGTTGGTTACTGATGTCACTCTAACAGAAGGAGGTGATTGGGGAGGCTTACTAGACCCTCACCCAAGATTCCAGCTGTGCCTCTCAGCCATCCATCCGTGTGCAGTTCTGCCCTGGCTGCAGGTGCTCTGGGGCCTCAGGACTGTGCATGTATATAGGCTGGGGACAGGTGATTGAGCAGGCTCTGTCTGTATTGCTACCACACGGCATGCAGATCTCCTAGTGTAGACATGTTGGGATCCCTGTCCCCATACTCTGCAAACAAGCCCTATAAACTCACTGGTTCCCCAGGGTGGAACATATTTATGTTTGCCTGTGAGACATAATGAGAAGTACATGATATTGTTTAAGCCTCCTCAGGGAAGGAATTCCTATTGCAGTCCCCAAAAAGCATGTGTGTTAAAGGGGTGGTCCTCAGTTTGGCATCACGGGAAGCTGTGGCCTAGAGGGAGGTGTCAGGCCATCGTGAGTGTGTCTCTTAAGAACAGTGGTTCTCAACCTTCCTAACGCTCTGACCCTTTAATACAGTTCCTCATGTTGTGGTGACCCCCCCCCAACCATAAAATTATTTTTGTTGCTACTTCATGTAGCACTGTAATGTTGCTACTGTTATTAATTGTAATGTAAATATTTTTTTGAGTTAGAGGTGTGCCAAAGGGGTTGTGACCCACAGGTTGAGGACCACTGCTTAAGAGGGTCACAGGCAAATTCTTCCCCTCTCATCTTTTCTTTCTTGCTACCGTGAGGTGAGCAGCCCCCTCCGCTATAGACTCCTGCCACAGTGGGCCTCACTACAAGCCTGAAAGCAACCAGACTAAAACCTGGGGGCCACAAATCAAAAACAAACCTTTCCTGTGTTACCTAGACTCTCTCCGGCATTTTGTGATAGTAACAAAAGGCTAGCACATGAAGTGTCCTTACCTATTAAAATCTGAGGAAGTCGGAGAGATGGGTCAGTAGTTAAGAATACTGGGGCTGGAGAGACGGCTCAGAGGTTAAGGGCACTGGCTGTTCTTCCAAAGGTCCTGAGTTCAATTCCCAGCAACCACATGATGGCTCACAACCATCTGTTATCTGGTGCCTTCTTCTGGCCTGCAGGGTTGCAGGCAGAACACTGTATGCATAATAAATAAATAAATATTAAAAAAAATACTGACTGCTCTTGCAGAGGGCAGGGGATCCACTCCCAGAACCCACATGATGCCTCGCAACAGTTTGTAACTCCACTCCCAGAGGATTTGGCACCCTCTTCTGGCCTCCACGGGCACTGCACACACATGGTACACAGACAAAACACCCATACACATAAAAGGAAAACCAACAAATCTTTTTCAAACATCTAAGAAGGCTAACAAAACACGCAGTGTTTTACATTCTGACATTTAACAAATGAATATTTTTAAATGTACACTCCCAAATGTATCAATAGTGTTCTGAGACTGACAACAACCCTGAGTTCTTACGTGTTCCATAGTAAAATGTCACCTCTCCCATCTTCCTCCCCCACTTCCCACTCTGGACACTTAAGTTACACATCCAAGAAGATTCTGTGTTATTTCCAACAAATACATCTCATTTAAAAATTGATCATTGGTAAAACCAGGCACGATGGTGCACACCTTTCAACCCAGCAGCACTCTGGAGGCAGAGGCTGGTGGATCACTGTGAGTTGGAGGCCTCGCCTGGTCTACAGAACAAGTTCCAGGCCAGCCAGGACTACATAGTGAAACCCTGTCTCAAAACTATCAATATAAGTACTGGATAAAGAAATAAGTTGAAAACGCTTTTTGAATCCCTAACCTGAATAAAATGAATCATCATTAAATTAAAACCATAGCATCTGTACCTAGAGGCTGTAGACGCCACAGAGCAGAGCATGTTGTTTGTCTCATTAAACACCTGCCCATGACTGATTCAGGAGTAACGGCAAACACAGTCTGGTCCCACTCTTCATGATAACCCGCCGGGCAGGATGGTAATAAACTGTCATGTTGTCTCTCTTTCCCTTATGCCATTGTCTTGGTGGGAGGGGGGCACCCCACACCAATAAACAACGAACTGCTAATACTAACAGCTGATGTGGGGTGTGTGGCTGCTTCAGAGCAATATAAAGTACTTTTCAGATTTTGCCCAAGGCCTGTGGAAAGGATCAAACTCAACAGTGACAGGGAGGGAATTATCCTTTCCATTTCCAAATGCAAAGCTATAGTTCCACAGGGTTCTTCCGAATGACAGCTGAAATGTTGATCATTGCTGTTCTCTTGACTGTGAGGTGACCAGGCAGGAAATCCACTGTCACGTTCCTGTGCAATGCACAAATGCAAGAGAGGGTCTCCCACCTCCAGATGCAGGGCTCTGGGAGTCAGTTCCTGGGTAGAGCCACCATGTGACACCTGAGAAGCTTCCCATGATGCTCCTTGGGTGCCAGACTGCTTTACTTCCTCTCTGAAGAGCTTCTTGGGGCTGTGAACTGGGTTACCTAGGAAGGTGAAGTAGCATCCCTTTCCAAAGAAGAGAGTGGACACCATGTGGACCTTCGAAATGATTCCCCCACACGTTAAAGAGCATCCACTCGGGGATGGAAAGGTGACTTGGCTGATGAAGTGCTTGCTTTGACAACATGAATATTCAAGTTCAATCCACATGATGCACTTACACTCAGCCAAGGTCTGCAGATGCATGACCGTGCTGGGGAGTGGAGACAGGTAGAGACCTGGGGTTCCTGGACAGCCTCACCTAGCTGATGATTCTGAGCCAGTGAGAGATCTGGTCTCAAAAGAAACAAAATGGTAGATAGCACCTGAAGCATGACACCTGAGGCTGTCCTCAAGTCTTCATATTCATGCGCGTGCACACATGTGCACGGGCAAGCACGCTCACAAACATACACACACACACACACACACACACACACACACACACACACCAGAGAGAGTATCCATTCATAGTTTTTTTTTTTTAATTACATTTTTTGGGTTTTTTTTTTTTTTTTTTTGAGACAGGGTTTCTCTGTGTAGTTTTGGTGCCTGCCCTGGCTCTTGCTCTGTAGACCAGGCTGGCCTTGAACTCACAGAGATCCAACTGGCTCTACCTCCTGAGCTCTGAGATTAAAGGCATGTGCCACCACCTCCTGTCTCTTTGAATTACATTTTAAAATATTTATTTGTGCCAGGTGGTAGTTGCACACACATACCATAGTGGTCATGTGGAAATCATAGGTCATCTACAAAAGTCAGTTCCCCTCTCACCATGTGAGTCCTGAGGCTCAAACTTAGGCCATCGGTCTTAGCAGCAAGGACCTTTACACCCCGAGCCATTTCATCTGAGCCTATTCAGCATATCTTTTTTTTTTTTTTTTTTTTTTTTGGTTTTTCAAGACAGGGTTTCTCTGTGTAGCTTTGCGCCTTTCCTGGAGCTCACTTGGTAGCCCAGGCTGGCCTCGAACTCACAGAGATCCGCCTGGCTCTGCCTCCCAAGTGCTGGGATTAAAGGCGTGCGCCACCAACGCCCAGCCTATTCAGCATATCTTAACCCCAAGTTCTCTCTTCTGGTCCCAAGATGACACCACAGAACAGAGAATGTTCTTTGGATACAATGCTCAGTCATTTAGCGGCTTGGCAGAGCGTGGCCAGACTCACCCCTCACACTGGTGAGCATCCTCTGGGAACCTTGAAAAGGAACTCCAAAGGACAGCCTTAGCACCTGTCCCCAAAGTACCCTTCTGTTGCCTGAAAGCTACAGGCAAGTAACAGCGGATCCCCCTGGGTTCTTTGTTGGTGGTATCAAAGGCATCTCTCTTCAAACGTCATCGATTATTCTACCCACCTCCTCTGCCAGATGAATTGGAAAGAAAGGTAACAACTCCTGATGCTTCTCCAGTTTCTGACGGGTGCTCATGTGCCTTTCCCAGGAAGGTTCAAACCCATGCTCACACCCGGGAACGCTCTGTGGCCCTGACTCCTGACCCTCCACCTGCTGATCTCCATATACTCTCTACTTCTGATGCCTCTACCAGTAGCACAGAGTTGGGAAGCCAGCCCTATTCTCCATCATCAGTATGGACACAGAATGCTGTCAGCCTGCGCCACCAGCTCAAGTCCTGGCGCTTCCTGTACCCTCTGTCTGGGACGTGTATCCACCCAGCATTTTGGACAGTTTGCCCATTCCTTCTTCATGTCTCTGTTCTCACACCTCTGTTTATTTTCCTCCTCCTGACCCACCTCAAAGTACTTATTCTCGCTCCTTTCTTTGCAACCTAAGTCCAAAGATAAAGGGAATTTTTAAACACTGCTGTGGCCCTGAGTCATAACACGCTCACAGACTTTGAACTTTGGGCAGGTCTCAAAAGCCCTCAGAAGCATTGATAAGACAGACATTACTGAAAGGTTGTTCTAGAAGGTCTGGGTGGTACCCAGGAGTTACACTTGTAGTCAGTATTCAGGGATACTGATGCTGTCGTCATGGGAACCACATCAAGAGCCACCACCTGGCACACAGGGTGTGTTCAGAAAATAATCACAAAATGAAAGGATGGATGGAGGCATCGTGGTATCTCCTGCTTACTGATGGATGTTCTTTCCCCTGACAAGTTCTCACTGTGATCATCTCTTATGGACTGCAATACCATAAGCATTTCTCCCTCAAATTCAGTACCATGAGCATCTCTACAGACTTGGTATCAGGAGTGTCTCCACATAGACTTCAGCACAGTTCACACCCAACTTCAGGAATTTGGGTTTGCATTCCCAGTGATATCAAACCCTCACCCACCCCCAACAAAGCCCATGTCACTGTGGAGACCATACCACAGATGGCACGACTGTGTTTTGTCTTTTAACACCATCATCCCAGTTCCCCTCCAGCAGGACTTTCCCATTCATATTTGGGGAGGAGCATCACCACCACCCTGTTCATAACAACAACAACAACAACAACAACAACAACAACAAAAAACAAGAAACATCCTAAGCACCCAATACCCAATGACGGGGGAACACTCAAGTCAATGACAGTATAGCTGTATCCTGGAATATCTTTCTGCCATAAAAAATCATGTTTACACAGATTGTTTTAATGGCGTCAGTAAAATGGCTTTTTATATAATCCTATAAAGAATAATGCCAGAGTAACATTCTCTTTGGAACTTGCTCCAGCTGCTGGGGTACTCAGAGGAGACCTTGCCCTGTAGACTCACACATGGCAGCTGGTGGGAATGGGAGCCCTGTGCTGGTTAATAGACATGCCTTGTGAATTTGTTTTAATGGGGGGAGAGGGCGATGTTTGGTTGGATGCAGGAGGATGGGAAGATGCGATGGAAATAGCCTGGCAAGCGCTTCCTGCCAGGCCCCCAGACTGGATTTAGCTTCTCTATTTAGAGAAGACAGCAACAACTTTATAATAACAGAGGGATGACGGGTAGCACTCTGGAGCAGTAACTATGCCCAGGGCACGTATTCTAAGCTATATGCGCATATCAGTTGCATTTCATTTATTCAGGAATCCAATTATGCCAAAAAAAAAAGAAAGAAAGAAACAGTTTTCATGACTCACTGTGTGCAGCCCCAGGAGAAATCAGGACTGCTTGTCCCTAAGGTAGCCTTTATAGAAACATGCTGGCTAAACACCAAATCCCTCTCTTATGAAATTAATATTCATTTTCATTTCGTGTTTAGTTGTGGGCTTTCATGCATCTGTTATGTATGTTTGTGCATGTGAGTGCTGGTGTCTGAAGAGGTCAGAAGTGGTTGTTGGATCCCCTGGAGTTATAGGAAGTTGTGAGCCTCCTGATGTGGGTGCTGGGAACTGAACCTGGGTCCTCTATAAGAGAAGCAAGTGTTTTCAAGAATATGGCCCACAGAATCAACTAAGAAGGATTCTCGAAGGGCGGTCACAGAGACTGAAGCAACAATCAGGGAGCCTGCATGGATCTGAGTTGGTCCTCTGCATATACTTTTTGGTTGTGTGGCTTGGTGCTCTTGTGGAACTCCTAACAGTGGGGGTGGGGGCTGTCTCTGACTCTTTTGCCTGCTCTTGGGACCTTTTTCCTCCTACTGGGTTGCCTCATCCAGCCTTGATATGAGGGTTTGTGCCTAGTCTTATTGTAACTTGTTATGCCATGTTCCACTGATATCCCTGGGAGGCCTGCTCCTTTCTGAAGGGAAATGGAGGAGGGGTGGATCTGGGGGAGGGGGAGAAGGGAGGGACTGGAAGGAGAGGGGGTGGGGGTGGGATGGTGGGGAAACTGCAGTCAGGGTGTAAGATATGAGAAACAAACAAATCAATAAATTTTTGAAAAAAGAGTGGCAAGTGTTTTAAACCTCTGAGCCACCCTTCTAGCCCCTGAAGTAAAGGTTCTGATTTGGGATCAATGAGCAAGCAAATTAGAAGAAGGATTACAAACTGCCAAGCCCTACAAACAGAGGAAGCAAGGTACAAGAACAGTGTGACAACCGTCAGGGAGCTTTAAGTAGCAGGTGGCAAGACCCCTAACTGAATGGGGGACATTGAAGACAAAGTTCACGTTGTGGTGGCCCTGGAACACAGAGTGGGGTTACCCCAAATTCTGTGTCCTAATATGGCAACAGTTTCAGAAAGCTCTGGGACTACAAAACAAGACAATCATAAATCCAAATTGATTGTATGGGCCTTAATAGAAAAAAAAATGCCCAACTCTGGTAGAACTACTATGGGTGGGCAATCTCTACAATCTCCCCTGTTTTTATTAGGACACAATCCCCTTCTCCCAATAGTCTACACAATGGGGATTTTTCCGCTTTTACCAAACAGGCCTGTAAGGATTTGAGCCGCCATTGTTAGTCTTCCTGACGAAGAGGCTATTTCTTTTATTACTTGATCTCACTTCTTTCTTAACTTGTTAGCTATAATTCTAAGGTTCTTATCTTATGGTTGAATGAGGGTTTATTATGGTGGTATTTTATTTGTACTGAAATGTGATTTTATTTGTATGTTAATAAATAAAGTTGCTTGGGGGGTCAGAGCTAATAGCAAGCGATAGCAGAGCTGGGTGTTTGTGGCACACGCCTTTAATCCCAGCACTTGGTAGAAGAGCTAGATAGATCTCTGTGTGGTCAAGGATACAGCCAGCATTGGAGACACACGCCTTTAATCTCAATACCATAGAAGACCTGGAGGGCTGTACAGACAGGCAATGACGAGGCAGTCATGTGTTTGGGTTTACAACCAATGAGAAGGCAGAACAGAAAGTCTTTATAAAGACAAACACACAGGAAGTAGGTCCCTTTCGGAGAGGTCTCTTGGCTTAAGAGGCTAGCTGCAGCAGGCAGTAAGGCTCTTAGCTCTGATTTCTTGGCTTTCTTCTTTGCATTGGTTCTGTGTTTCTTGTTTAATAAGACAGTTGGTTACATCTATAGTTTATCACGCAATTGCAGTTCTGGGGGGAATTCGACGCCCTCTTCTGGCCTCTGCAGGCACTGCGTACATATGGTACACAGACGTGCAGGGAGACAAAACACTCAAACACACTAACTAAACACACATGAATATTAAAAAAAATAAGATGAATGATTGAGGAAGACATGTACTGTCAGCACCTGGCCTCCACATATGCACACACATACACTATTCACGTGGATCTGCATATACACACACACACACACACACACACACACACACATATGTGTGTGTGTGTATATATATATATATATATATATATATATATATATATATATATATATATATATATATATGTTGCACACTCACATGACACTACAGAGACAAAAACATCAATGGAAAGTTCTTCACACCTATAGACACAAATGTGTGTGCCTGTAGTACATCATTCCTTCCCTTCTCTTTCTCTATTATGTGCTGTATATACAAGTATGTGTGTGTACTAGACAACGTGTATAGAATGAGTGGCTTTGGAGCTCTCAATCCTAAATGGGTTGTCTTCATCAAATCCTCCCCTCAGGGCTCAGGGATCAATGTGGAAGAGGAAGTGGAAAGACTACAAGAGCCAGAAGTAATGAATGAAACAGTGTCTTCCTGACACAATGGGACTGAAACGGATATGAACTCACCAAGACTGTGGCAGCATGCACAGGGCCTGCACAGGTTCAAGTCAGGCCGGGCCCCAGGGTTGAGAAAGGAAAGTGGACATGGGCTCCCATCTTTAACTGAGAAGCTAGCTGCCATTAATACCTGCTTGTAAAGGAAAAATTAGTCTCCCCCAATGGAGTTGTACTAGGTATATTAACCACACTTCACGGTAGGTCCCTCACCAACAAAAAACAAACTCAGCAATATTGTTGTAGATTTTTATCTCACATAGCTTTCTTTGGCCATTTACTTACCGGACTTTTGCTTGTATGTTTTGTTTTCTAATTTTGTGATTTTGTAGAGTTGTGAGTTTCTTCTTTTGTTCATTTGTTTTTTTTAAAAAAAGAGAAAGTAAGGACATAGAATTGGGTGGGTAGAGAGGGACATAGGGAGGATCTGGTAGGAGTTTGGGGGAAAATCATAATCAGAATATCTTGTATGAAAAGAAATTTTTTCAATAAAAAACAAGTATGTGGTGTGTGTGTGTGTATGTGTGTGTGTGTGTGTGTGTGCAATATACAACAAAACACAATGTTCAACTTTCTACAACTGATTTCATCTGGATGACAAGGCAGTAAACACTTGAAACTTAATCTCAGTGGTGGTGACAATCAATTCAACCTGCCAGTTTCTACTTAAGCTTGTGATGAAGAGAAATTTATAGCCAATCAATAGTAATGGCAAAGCTGCTTCTGAGCTTTGCACCAAAATTGAGAAGTGATCACACAACCTCCCATGTTGAAGACAATGAGAGGGAAGAGAGGTCAAGACTCCTCCGACTTCCTCTAAACCCAGGAGTGATTGAAGTTCCATTATGCAAATAGCACCCATCTCTCAGAGACTTCTGTGCTCTGACTTGAAAGTGAAGATAAAAGAATAGGACCACACAGTCTGGGCTTTCTTGAGAGTTTATTTCTCCTAGTGGGTTCCTAACAACTGTTCATTCTTTCTTTTTCCCCATATGTCCAATTTCTTCCTTTAAAAGATGAAACCACACCATGACCCACTGAAACACCTACTCTTCAAACTGTCCGACATTTGGTAGTTTACACCAATTCTCTTGTGCACACTTATCACTCACTGTGTAACTGATTCAAAGACAGGCACCATGGTGTTTACAGAAGTACGTGCCATGGCCTGTATTGAAAGAATGCATAAGCGCACTAGAGAGAGAAAGTGGGAAGTTACACAAGACGGAAGTGAGCTGGAGTGTTTTGTGATTGTTTTAGATTTATTTTTACTTATGTGTATGTGTGTGTGTCTGTATGTGTCTATGTACACCCATGTGCAGTTGCCCCTGGAGGCCAGAAGAGGGCATCAGATCTGGAGTTATGGGTAGTTGGGAACCACCTGAGGTAGGTGCTGGGAACTGAACCCAGGTCTTCTGCAAGGACAGCCGACACTCTCAACTGTTGAGCCAGCTCTCCAGTCCAACAATTCTTAAATGGCATTATTTCGGTTTTGTATCATTTCAGTTATGAACCATCTTACCATCCACTGTGCCCTATAATATGTGGTGTTTGTTTCTTAGCACTGTGTAAAACAACGTTGTCTTCTGCCTCCTGCTAGTTTGTGCTGGTTTGTCTGGGGAATGTATAAGTAGGCAAATTAAGCTGCTCAGTGCAGACTGAATGATGAGTGAGCAGAAGGATAGCATGGGGTGGGGTGCTCAGATGCAGAGAAGTGGAGCGTTGCCCTAAGTGCCTCTGATCACTGTCCGGCTGTCTCCACTCTGCACCATGTGCTTTCTGGGAAGCCTTAGCTGACAGAGCCTTCAGCCTCCTCCAAGTCCACCTCTCTGCAGCCCCAGGAGATCATCCTGAATGAACCCCAGGGTCTGATGAAAATTCTCCAGTGCTCATTAGAACCTGAGGAAGCCCCAAATCTTGGGTGAGAAACAAAACCAGCCCTCAGTCAACCACTGCCTGACATCAGGTCCCTCCTCATTCTGCCTCCCGTTCAGCACTTTTATTCTGAAATGGTCAATGATCATATTGGATTAGGGGGCCAGCACACTCCACTGTGACCTCATCTTAACTAGTTATATCTGCCATGACTCTGCTTCCAATAGATATCACATCCTGAGCAGCCAGGCATTAGGACCTTGGGGATGAGAGAGGCTGACGCAAAAGCCAGACACTTGCCCTGTCTGGGATATTGACTTACTTTATTTGATTTATGATTTAAAAAAAAAAAGAAATAGAAAATTAGAGAAGATTGCCCTGAGGATATATTAGCACTTTCATATCTGTAATTCCCTCACATGCCTGTCTCTACATGAGCACCTACTACCTCCAGGGACTCAGATAAGCAAGAATTGATTCCCCATTTCCACACTAGATAAAGCACAGATAATCCCTGTTGAAAACGGTTGAGGTGAGATGTTAGGAAGCCTGTTGGAGACATCAGCTCTGGAAGTCAGAATCCCCAGCTGAGACCTTCAATACAGAGCCTCACGGAGATGGCAGATTTGGAAAGAAGACGAGATTGAAGGCATAATGCCAGTCTTGCTAATAGAAGAACTGATTATTTGCACTTCAGAGAGAAGACGGTCTTCAAGCACCTCGCCCTCCTAGTGTTCCTGCAGGGTTTGGGGGGAGGGGAGCAGCTGCATCTCAGCCTCGGGGACTGGAGATGCTGAGGGTCCAGGACTTCACAGGCCTGCCCCAGTATGTAATAACTTAGGTAGGCCTGGAGAGTCACCTGCTTCCTCACTTTCAATTAGTCCAAGGAAGGATGCTTCGCTCTGTCTCCCTGCCTTGGTAAAAAAAACACCTCCATTCACGTCATTGATGCACAAGGCTTCCTACGGTCCTCATGTGTTTGGTCCTGATTCAGCTGAGGTGTGCAAATATACCTCATTTCATGAGAGAAAATAGAAGTTAATTTCTTTAAGTAAAAGCTTTAAACACACACACACCCCTACTTTGTGTACCCATCTCTATTGTTCTAATGGTTAGATTTTTCTTTTTCCCTTCCTGGGAATTTAGCTTGTTTTGTTTTCTGTTCTTTAACAAAATATGATCAGGAAGTAGATTTCTCAAATGACTAGTGTTTGCAGTCCTCTGAGGTCTAAGCCCGGGTAAATGAGATGAAAGACGAGCAATATCTCACATACATAGATCTTAATGCCTATTTCCTTGGCTTTTGATGACGCTTACGTTGTGGGGGCTGGGGGAAGGAAAAAAAGCAAAATAGTAGCAATAATGGCCCATCATGTAGCCCTGTTAAGGCTGGTTTTATTCACAGTGACAAACGCTCCTCCCACGACTCCATATTTAAGGAGATAAAGAGGTGAAGGAAGTCCATAAAATGGTGCCCCTGAGACCTGAGAGCGACCCTCGTGGCTGTCTTCTCTAGTTTGTACTTCAAATACACCTTGCAACCACTTATAGCCATGGTTCTCAACCTGTGGGTCGAAACCCCTTTGGCCACCCTCTATCTCCAAAATATCTACATCGCAATTCGTAACGGCAGCAAAATTACAGCTAAGAGGTAGCGATGGGAATAATTGTATGGTTGGGGTCACCACAACATGAGGAACTGTGTTAAAGAGTCAAAGTATTAGGAAGGTGGAGAACCAATGAGTTACAGTCCAAGAATGAGTGTCTAGTTATAGGCCCAGCAAATATCTGAAACAATAAACAGAGTATCCTGAACGCCACTAAATACGGGGTGAGATGCGGGCTGGGGAGATGGCTCGCTGGGTAAGAGTACCTGCTGTGAAATTTCCAGCACTCACATAAGAAGCTGCACACATCTGCACATGCCTGTAACCCACCACTGAGAGGTGACGAGAGGTGGATCCCAGAGATGCTGGGTGTCCAGGACAGGCAGCTTCGGACTCCAGTAAGAGACTTTACCTCAAAAACTAAGGAAGAGGAGGATAAAGGAAGACACTTGGGGTCTCCCTCTGTCCTTATGCACACACATACACACACACAGAGAGAGAGAGAGAGAGAGAGAGAGAGAGAGAGAGAGAGAGAGAGAGAGAGAGAGAGAGAGAGACGCATTAGGTTGGATTTTGAATTTGGGTTTCCTTTGGGCATCTTATCTCCCCGTTTTTTCTTCCATAATTTTAGACATCAGACCCTACTCTCTCCATTTTGTTCAATGCAGTGGAGTCTCTAACCAATACCATGGAATCCCAGATGCAGAGCAAAGAAGTTTTGCTTTGCTTTGCTCTGTTTTGCTTTTCAAGAATCTGCCTCTCCTTGTTTTTGTAGGGTGGTCTTCCCCCCACTTCTGGTTTGAACTAGTGTGAGAATCGGCAGTAGATGCTTAATTCAGACAGAGTTTTTAGAAGGGATGTGGGTGGAGTGAGCTAAAGGGGACATTGCTGGAGAGAAGTCACCAAGATTTTGCTGCTAAATACAAGTTATTTATTGGTTTGATTTGCAGTCACACGGAACCCTGAACCACACTGAGTCAAGCTAAAACTCCACATCCAACAGTTTGCTGAGAGCAAAAGGAACCTTAAAAATAAAATAGATCCCAAAAATGAAATCCTAAGGTGTAATAATTGATGCTCTAGAAAGACAGCTATTAGTTAAGCTTTAAAAAAAAAACCTCTGATTTTGATATTTTTGTTGTTTGACAGTTTCATATATTTATGAGTTTTAGTCATGACCACTTCCTATCCCCCTCCCTCATCCCCCTTCATCCCCTCTTTCAATTCCCCCTTGCCCCCTCCCTCAGCCCCTCCCTCCACCCTCTCTGTCATATCCCTCCCTCTGCCACGGGCACCATTATTCTCAATGAGTCCCCCCTCATACTTCATGTCTCCATTTTGTGTGTGACCCCTGAGTTTAATTAATTACATGAGTACAAGGACATTCAATGGAGCGAGGGCAACTTATCTGTGGCTACATCAGTGAAGAGGACAGAACCCCTCCTCCAATAAATGCTAATTGACAAATCATTCCTATGGGAGGGGAAGGGCTTCATGGTCCCTCCCCCATCAATGATGAAATGTTGAGGGACCCAGTCTTGTGCATAGAACCAACAGATACCATGAGTTTACAAGTACAATGGCTCAATCACGTCCAGAAAACATCTGTCTGCTGTCCATCTCCCCATCTTCTGGCTCTTACATTCTTTCTGCCCCCTCTTCCACAGTGATCTCTGAGCCTTGGTGGAAGTGATCTAGCTGCCCTGTGTAGCTGGAGAGTTTTCTCTCCAGGTCCTGCCAAACCCCAGCCGTCCAACAGCCCACTTATAAAAGAAACACACAGACGCTTATATTATTTAAACTGTTTGGCCTAATGGCTCAGGCTTCTAGCTATCTAGTTCTTACATCTTAAATTAATCCATTTCTATAAATCTATACCTTGCCATGTGGCTTATGGCTTACCGGCATCTTCACATGCTGCTTGTCATCGTGGCAGCTGGCAGAGTCTCCCTCACTCAGCCTTCCACTTCCCAGAATTCTCCTCTCCTTGTCCTGCCTACTTCCTGCCTGTCCACTGGCCAATCAGTGTTTTATTTATTGACCAATCAGAGCAATTTGACATACAGACCATCCCACAGCAGCCCTGTTTAGGTCTGAGCACGCCACCATCACTGATCCCTGGCACTCTGTCCAGTTGTGCATCTCTACCCATGGCAGTCAGTAACTTCTCTGATGAAAGCTGAGTGCAGCACCAATCTATTGATATAAACATGAATATTTGGAAGGCAGTTTGCCAACATAACTATTTAGTATTGGGTTATTTCGTGAACCTACACCTCCCCAACCACAGGTTCTTGACCAGGTTTATAGAACCAGATGTGAAATAGGCCTCGGATCCATTGGTTACCCCATGACATTCATCCACTATTGTACTAGAAGGCACATCTGGCCTGATATTGTAGCTTGAATGATTCACAGATGAGTGAGCTCACAGCTGATTTTCTCCCCCAGGCAGCCTAGGTAGCACCTTTTTGGACCATGAAGGTTAGCCATTATGGAGGATGTTTCCATCTCAGTTTCAGATGGATCCTTCTATGACCAGTGACCCAAATATTGAGTGTCTTCAGCAATAGGGTCTTACCACCAAGCTCTGGTGGGCAACCAAGAGCAAGCCTATATAGTTTTGGGGTGGGGGAGTCTTTGGAATCTCCCTGGTCACAGACTTGTAGGAAGACATCTCACATCTGACACTGAGGGCTTTGTTGAATAACTCTTCCAGTTTGCTTTTCTGATGCTCTGATAAAAAGCACTCACCAAAACCAACTTCAGAAGGAAAAGATTTATTGCATCTTACAGTCCATCATTAAGGGAAGCAGAAACCACAGAGGAATGCCACTCACTGGCTTGCTTTTACACTCACAACCAGGGACCTTTATACAGCCCAGGCCCACCTGCAGAGGGATGCTGCCCACAGTGGGCTTGGCTCCCCTACATCAGTTAACAGTCAAGACACAACCAAGGCAAATCTGGTGGAGTTAGCTCATATCTGAGGTTCTTTCTCCCAAGGTGTGTCAAGTTGACAACCAAGATTAGCCATCACAAGCAACCAATGGCTTCCGGGAGGAGCATGACTCATCCATTGAGGGCACATCCATTTGAACTCAATGATTAATCTTATTAATGTGGCACATCATCTTATAACCCCTCTCACCAAACCCATCCTAACCTTGTCATCTAAGAGGGAGATGCATTGGAAAGTAAATAAAAGAGAACTGGAGCGGAAAGAAATACTTACAGAAATAAAAACAAGTGGGAGGCATTGCCGCATCCTAGGTGCTCTCCTCACATTGTCTGTGTAACGATAATAAAACCATTATGTTCCAGGTACAATAATTTTCAGTGTTACCAATGATATAAATAATACTGCTTATCATTCATAAACCACATTTGTGCTAATCATTTTGATGTGCTTTCCTAGCTCACTCCTAATGGAGAACTGATGAATTGGAATTGTTCCTTTGCTCATTTACACATGAGGAAAGTGAGGTTTGTATGTTGAGCCAATTTCCCAATACTCTAAGCTAATAAGTGGTAGAGAAAGAAAGCCACCCTTCTCCCTGACTCTGTGGCATGGGCTCATGAGAAATGGAATGCAGAGTTCTTTACAGAGATTCCAATGCTCCATCTATGGCCATTGAACCTGGTCTTGGATCCAAGATTGGGAATAAGGTTCGATTCAGCTGAGCCCCAGCTCAAGATTCCTGCAACAGAACAGCAGAGGATGATAGAGAGAGGGGAGACTAAGCTAAGCATATGTGTGTCCTTAACAGATCGTAGAGGCTGATGGGACAAATCCAGGGCAGAGGGTCTGTGTGTTGGTTTGTGTGGGGGTGGACAGAAACCCTTCTTGAATTACCTGCCTCACACTATATGCAACTATAATGAAGGCAGGGCCTGGAGGTCTCTTTGAAGTCCAAGGTTTTTGTTTTGTTCCATTTTTTCTTGTGTGTGTGTGGGGGGGGTGCACATCAGGTGTGCATATTTACATGCATGAGCATGTATGTGGGTGCTTGTGTACCTGTGTGTATGCATGTTTGTATGAGTCTGTGCACGCACAAATGCAGATGTATAATGTATGGACTCCTCCACTTACTCTTCCATGTTATTCATTGAAGCAGTCCCCAGCCAAACCCAGAGTTCACCAGTATGACTAGCCAAACCTAGAGTTCACCAGAATGACTAGTCATGCTGGCCAACTTGCTCTAGGGACCCCCTATCTCTACCTCCCAGGACTGGAAGTATATGTAGGCCGCAAAGCCTACTCATTGTTTACTTGGGGATCCAAATCCAAACTTACACTTACACAGCGTCTTGATGTTGGAACCATGTCCTTTTCATTTCATTTCTTTTTTTTTTTTAATTTTTTTTTTGGTCATACTATCAGAATCAGGTTAAGATATGGTCAGCTCGGCTTTGTGAACCCCATTCCCTAAAGTGGGACACTTTGCACAGCCTTCATGCAGGGGAGAGGGGCTTGGACCTGCCTCAACTGAATGTACCAGGCTTTGCTGACTTCCCATGGGAGGCCTTACCTTTTTGGAGGAGAGGATGGGTGGGTTGGGAGGAAAGGCTGGGGCGAGGGGAGCGGGAGGATGGGTGAGAAGGGGATCTGTGGTTGGTATGTAAAATAAATCAACAAATTTCTTAAAAAAACAATATATATGGTCAGCTCAAATCACTCCCACTTGCAGAGGCTAAGGGGAAGAGGAACTACTGAATCTTTGTCCTGTAAGGTAACTATCTTGACAGACGAGCTGAAGGATGCCATGCCTCAATGTGCTGGATGCCTCAATGTGCTGCTACTGCTGCTGCTGATGAGCGAGTCTGGCCAATAAGGGGCTGCTGCTGAGTTGCTCATAATGACAGACAAAAAGCTGAACATGGTGGTGGCACACATCTACAATCTCAGTACTCAGGAAGTCAAGGCAGGGAGATCACAAATCCAAAGCCAGCCTGGAAGACTAGCAAAATGTCTCCAGACAACCACAGCTTTTCTCTTCCTTTCTGATTTCTGTGTCTCCTCTTTCTTCTAAATCGACACTGCCATCCTGGTTTGGGACGGCTGACTGGACTTTCACTGTGTCTGGAGGTCCAGGATCTCCAAAGCATCTTGGCAAGTCCAACAGTGCAGCAGAAAGTTCTGTTTTCGTTTTTTTGAAGAAAATTACAACACACCTAAGATGCTGTCTGAAGAGATGGTTCTAAGATAGGATGACACAGAGAAAAACACAGAAAAGGCGTGGATCTCGTGGGCCACCCAAGCTAGTTTCCGTACGATAAAAACAATGATTTTTTTTTTCATCCAGGGTCTGTATTGGAAATACGACACTTTGTTTCCATTTCAACATTGCATAATTTCCATATGGCATGGCTGGGAATCCTTTCTGATATTAAACAGATTATAGCAGTGACAAGTTGAGTAAACACTGGCATTAAAAAGGGTTTTAATGATGAATAATACAAAAAAATTTTTTTTGTCTGTGGTGCTAAGTTCAGTGTTCTTCACAAACTCTAAAACATGGTCATTTCTTTTTTAAATCACCAAACAGAATGCACCTCATCTTTGCTCAATCTTGGTCTAACCAAAGCCACAAAATAACCATTCTTTGCGATAAAAAATAAAAATAAAAAAACGCTGATGGTGTTTCATTGACTTTTTTTCCAATTAGTTTCTTATCTTTAGTGTTATTGAGTTGGGGCTCGTTTTTAAGATGACTGTCTCTCACTGAATTAATTCTTTTCTAAATTTCTAATGTAGATAAGAACTTGGGTTGCTGACCTGCGACCACTGAGACCACTGTTTGCTTCTAATGTAAGAATTAGTGTTGGAAATAAAAATTCCCTCTTAGAATCTTTACAGCTACACCCCACAAATTTTGATGTTATGTTTCCCCTTCATTTTCAACATTGCCTATTTTATTTATTTCCTTCTTGACATATGCATTGTTTATGGATTTGGGAGACTCCCTGTTGCCTTCTATTAATGACTTCTACTTTGATTTTTGTTGTGTTAGTAAAACACATCCTGAGAGGCTGGAGATGGAGATCAGTGGAGAGAGTGCTCACCTAGTACGCACAAAGCCCTGGGTTCCATTCCCAGCACTGTATAAGGCAGGTGTGGTGGGTATATGCCTGCGATCCCAGCACCAAGAGGTAGAGGCAGGAGGATCAGGAGTTCAAGACCATCCTTGGCTACATAGTGAGTTTAAGGCCAGCCTGGGCTACGTGAAACCTGTGTAAACAGATCAGCAAACATATTCTGCAAGATATCCTTTCTTTGATGTTTACCACATTTTGTTCTGTGATCCCTGAGAGTCTGCCCATCTTGTTGGGCAGTCCATGGGTTCTCCAAGAAAAAGAGACCACCCTGATACTATTGGGAAGTGTCAGTCAGAGACACTGGCTGGTGGAGCCCTTCCCATCCCAGCTGGCTTTCTGCCTACTTCTGTTGATGATGAGCTGACCCATATCCCCAACTTTAACTGTAGATCCCCTGTTTTGCTTTTCAAGTCTATCCATTCTTGCTTCATGCAGAGGCTGTGATGTGTAGTGTTATGAAGGATTGGGTTCTCCTCCTAGTCCATTGAGCCTCTCGGCTCAGTATGATATTTCTCTGTAGAAATATTTACTCTGATGTCTACTTTATCAGGAATAAATATGGCGCTCTTTCTCTTTTCATTTTGTTTCGACACAGGGTTTTACTGTGTAGCTGTGGCTGGCCAGGAACTTGCTATATAAACCAGGCAGGCATTGAATTCACAGAGATAACCCTGGGTCTGAATGCTGGGATTAAAGGAGTGATCACTATGCCTGACTCCTTATTTTTTATTTTTTAAAGACTTTTAACATTTTGTGTGTGTGTGTGTGTGTGTGTGTGTGTGTGTGTGTGTGTGTGTGTGTGTGTGCGCGCGCGCGCACTCAAGTGCACCATGTGTGAGTATGGTGCCCAAAGAGGCCATCAGATCTGTTGGTGCTGGGAACTGAACCCTAGTCCTCTGCAAGACCAGACAGTGTTCTTAACCACTGAGCCATCTCTCCAGGCCCTTCTGCCCTTGCTCCCATCTCTACTTCACTGTTGAACTGGCCTGGGCACTTTTCTTGAATTCCCACTCTTACTGTCTGTTTTGATCGGTAATTCCCATTTGGTTCTTTCTTGTTTCTCCTATTTCACTGACGTTGAGTATTTTCTTCTGTTTGGGGAGTTTCTCACCAATGCTTGAACCCTGGCTTTAGGACAGATGTTTAAAAGCCTTGAATCATCTTGGTGTCACCACCAAGGAGCTGGTTTTCCTCATCTGCTTTTGATTTGGGGAACAGTCATGGCATGGCAGCGATTTCCATTTTAACCTTTATGATTGGTCAAAAAGGTCGGCAGCCCTGGTCTTTTCCACATTGTTTTTTTCTTTCAGCGGGCAGGTACCCTGCTAAGATTTAGCACGTCTTGGCTGTGGGTCCAAGGCTGTTTAACTTTCATAACTTTATGGTGGCATTTTGATTATTCCGGATTTGTCTAATTGAGTAAAGGGGATTATTCCTCCAGACCATGGCAGGCATGCTTTTGAAGAGTGTGGACATATTGGGATGCCCTTATCAGTATAGACAGGTAGTCCAGGGTTTCTGGGCAGAAGAAGAGTCACCAGCCCTTGAAGGCCAAGGGTCTTCCTAGATCAGGCTTCTTCCTGGGCCCCTCACCTGTGTCTGCATCTTTACGCCATGTTAGCTGACTGCCACTGCTGTGTCAAATGGCCACAGACACTAGATTAGAGCAATACAGTTTTCTTTTACACCCTTCAAAGTGAGGACTCTGAAAAGGGTTCCACTACCTAAAGGCAATGCCTGGAGCTCTTAGATCGGTGGTTTTCTTGCCTTTCCCCTTACCTACTAGCCCCTTCCATCTCCAAGGCCAACAGTGAGTGGATGAGTCCCTCCCAGGATGCACCTCTCTTCCTCTCTGCTAGCCCCTCCCACTTAGCGCCCACATGATCACACTGAGCCCATCTCATCTCCAGTCAGCAATAACAACCCAATTCGTTCTGCCAGCCTTGCTTTCCCTGCCCTATGACCTGCTTGCTCACTATTCGGAGGCGTTCTCATCCATGTTGTCTTGATAAAACAGGATAACACAGATTGGGTAGGTCTATAATGAAGCAGATCTTACATGACTCCTGGTTCAAGATCTCCAGAGTCCAAGATCAAGGGACCATCAACAGAGGAAGACATTGGATGTTGTCATTGCAGAAAGCATCCAATGGGATAAAGAGACAATAAAGGGAGCCAAGCTCCCTTTCATAATCCAGCTTTTCCCATGATAGCAGCATTAATTGGTGTTTGAGGTCAAAGCCTTCTTGACCTGATCACTTCCTCCCAAATACGGTTCCACTGGGGATTCATCTTCAGAAAATTGCTTTTTTTTTGGGGGGGGACATACCCAGACCACAGCTAAGGGTGAAGATTTGGACAGCTGTAGCAGTAGGAACCTTATTCTGCCTACCTTGTGTACCCTTAAGATGTCTAGCCACTTCCTCCTCCATGGTAACCCAGCAGGTCACTGAGGGTTCCAGAGGGTTACCGCGATGTACAGAGACTGAAGCACTTGGCTGTGTCCTGTCACCCGTCCCAAGGCATCTGTGGGAATAAAAATACAAACAAAATTCAGAGTGTCCCTAAACTATAAATCCCCAATTTAATCAAAACATTGTTTAGAGTCTGTTCCTTGATACTGATGTACCTTAAGTGTAGAAATGAACGGGCTTTGTTGTGACATTTTTGCCCATGTTTATACTGCGCTTTGACCATCTCCATCCTCCCTGTTACCCTCTTTGTCCACCTGAACACCCACCCCACTTGTCCCCTTTCTCTTCCTAAATACCCCCTTTTATTCAATGTCCCTTACTAACTCTAATTTCACAAATGTCATTTTGAATTTGGCTTGTTTTATTTAACATAGTATACTTTCCTGTTCCATCCGTTTTCTGAGAACAAAACCCTTCACTCTTATCCATAGATGAAAAATACACTATTGTGTATATACCACATTTTCTTTAGCCATTCATGCAGTGATTGGCAGCTACAGTTACCACATGACTTGTCTATTGTGGGTAGTATCTAGTGTGACCATCAACATGGATGTGCAGAGGTCCTAGTTAGTTGGTATTGTCGACATAACACAACCTAGAGACATCTGGGAAGAAGGAACATCAAATGAAAAATTGCCTCCATCGCATTGGCTTGTGGCCACATCTGTGAGGAATTATATATATTTTTTATGGTAGCTATGGGAGAGTCTAGCCCACTATAGATAGAGTCAGGTGGCCCTGGGTTGTAGGAAAAGGAAAGAAAGCTGAGTGAACCATGGATTGCAAGCCAGTAAGCAGCATTCCTGATGCTTTCCACTTCAATTCCTGCCTTGAGTTTCTCTCAGTAACAGATTAGTACCTGGAAGTGTAAAGTGAGATGAATTCTTTCCTCTCCAAGTTGGTGGCTACAACCTCTCCAAGTTGGTGGCTACGATGAGCATATTTTTCTTGTATTTATTGGCTATTGGTACTTCAACTTTTGAAAATTCTCTCATTTGTTTATGGTTCTTAGAAAATATTAAATGTTTTCTCTCATGGTGTGTGTGTGTGTGTGTGTGTGTGTGTGTGTGTGTGTGTGTGTGTGTGTTCTCTCCAGGACAATTGTATTAGTCTTTAAAAAATCCCCAGGGCTATAAATCTCAGCAGGTGCCTGGAGGAGGAAGATGAAAGGGAGAACAAGGGGAAATGTCATTTAAGTTAAAACCACATTGAAGTCAGCCCTATGGTGGACCAACAATCATATAATGGCAGGTGGCCACATAAAGGGGAGAACACACTTAAAACAGAGAATGAAGAAAAGGTGAAGTTACATTCAGAAAAGTGACCAGACTTGCAAAGTACCGTAAGTCAGTAAGCTCTGAATATATATATATATAAATTAAAAAATTTAAGCCATTAAAGTAGAAGAAAATTATGTGGGAAGAGGAAGAGGAGGATGGACATGGCATAGTGGGGACAGGGGAGGATCCTGGGAAGGATCCTTCTGGAGTTCTGAAGAACTTTGTGGCATGGACAATTAAAGTGCCCTCTATAATTTGCAAGCAAATTGTTATTTACCTATATCCAGTATTCTGTCTGCCCATATTTCAAAAATGAAATTACCTCATCTATTTCATCCTGTTTTACTGCATTTGATCTAATAAATTCCTTGTAACCAGAAGTGCTGGTGAATTTTAAAGGCATTTAAAATATGACTGGTCGATATCGGGTTTGTCATGAGTTTACCCCGACTTTGGAAGCAGGCCCAGGACCTAATTTTTCCTCGCTCTTTGCAAAGGATCCATAATTCATGATTGCCATTGACTTTAATACAAGGTATTTAATCCTGTCAAATTCCAGCTTTGTTTGAGTAAAAATGGCCATCCTCTAATTACGGGTTTTGATAAAGCTAATTTTGGTGTGTTATCCAGTGGGCTGCCTCCGCGAGGCTGGCAACATTTCTGATATGAAGAGTGGCTTAAAGATAAGCAAGGGAAAGATGAGAGCTAGGAAAATAACCATCAAGTGCGTTGGTGACTCAGAAACCGGAGACTTTATTTGGGGTCTCCAAGCGGCTGTATGAGAAGCGTTTTTAGATCCGGGGTGCCAGACTTTTCTGTAACTAGGGAAGAAACCGGCCGGTGAGGGGGTTCTATGACGTAAGCAGACTCGGTGATGTCACAGAGCAGTGGGCGGAGTTTGCGCATCTGCTTCACTATGGAAGGTGGGTTCACTATCTTCCCGGTGGTGCGAGGAAGCCAGTTCAGCTGCTTGAACCCCACAGTTCAAGAGCCTTTTGGCGCCTGAACGTTTTCAGAAGACAGAATCTAGACAACTAGGACGTTTTCTTTGGGTAAATATGTTTATGAAGTAACTGGGACCTCTGTAGCCCCAAAAAGTTAAGAGTTTTCCTTGAAAACGCTTGTCCTTGTATGTGGTTACTGCCGCCTATGTTTGGTAGCTGTGGGGATGATTGAGGCCGGTCCTTCTTCCAAGTTTATTGTCCTTGCTAACAATATCAAACTCATCATTCTGCTAAAATACCAAAGCTTCCCTTTGTCCGGATGTGTTTTAGAAGATACAAATTCTTTCTAAATGGCTGCTGTTGCCTAGACCAATGAGTCTTCCTTTGAATTGGGGCTTGTGGCCTCTGACTCTTAAAATGGGAGACTCTGAACAGCTTTATGTAACAAACCTGGGACTGGATCCGGAGACACAACACAGAGGACCAGTGGACAGGAGTGCCATGTCGCTGGGCAGGGATTTGTGGGTGCAGCCACCTAACTCGTGGCTTGAGAGTGAAAGAGAGGTGTGGCCACCCTTCTGGCTCCTTAGCTATTCTGCCTCCCTTCTGCTTGCTCACTTTGGGGACAGGTATACCACCCCACCACCCACCACCACCCCACCCCACCACCACCACCCGCCATTATCCTAGCCAGTCAGGGAAGAGGTTCCTCAGCAGAGGCAAACTGCCTGCAGGCAGATTGTTATTCTAAGCTGTAGAGAATCATGTGTCAATTTTCCTATTCATTTCTTCTAACAAAATTACATTTAGATATCCAAACCCATTTAGCACTGCCTTCTTCACCTGCCCCAAAGTTCTCCTGGACAAGAGCCATGGCCCAGCATCCTCCCCTTCTTATTCTTGCAGGCACTCGTATGGCAGAGGCAACAGCGGTGTGTCTGGTTTAAGCAGGCGAGTTCTTCAAAGCCAGACAGTGGGCAAGTATGAAGCCCAGGCGTAGAAAGATAGCCACAAGGCAATGGACCAAGAGTGCTGTGGCCCACCGCACTAGGTCTACAGCCATAAGGAAGATGACTCTGAAAAAGAGGGGCAGGCCACCTCTCCAGAATCAGAAGAGAGGCAAGCCTTCCCAGGCCCTGGAGAACATTGTCGGCTGCAGAATTTCTCATGGGTGGAAAGAAGGTAATGAACCAGTCACCCATTGGAATGCCATTGTTCTAGATCAGCTGCCAACATATCCCTCTCTCTATTTGGTGAAGTACGATGGGATTGATTGTGTCTACGGCCTGGAGCTTCACAGCGACCAAAGGATTTTACAGCTTAAGATCCTGCCTCAGAAAGTATCACTCCCTCAAGTGAGAGGCTTCCACCTCATAAGGACCATAGTTGGCAGAGCAGTGGAACATGAATTTGAGGGCAAAAATGGCTCTCAGGATGAGTGGAGGGGGTGGTCCTAGCCCAGGTGCCCATCACCAAGGCCTGGTTTTACATTACCTATGAGAGAGATCCGGTCTTGTACATGTACCCACTCCTGGATGATTACATTGATGGTAACCTCCACATCATACCCGACTGTCCACAGGCAGAGGTGACGTCAGAAGTAGACAGCAACTTGATAGGTCGATGTGTGCGGTACTCCAAAGGTGATGGAACCAAAAAGATTGGCAGGATCATTCGCCAAGTTCTAGCCGAACCTCCCACGCATTTCATCAAGTTCGATGATGACACCCATATCTACATCTATGATTTGGGGGAAAAAGATCCTTTAAAGTGAAATTCACAAAGTATGGGGAGGTACACGTGTATGACTTACAGAATTGGAGAGAAAAAAAATGTTGTGTTTGCTTGTTTGTTTGTTTTTCAGCGTGTTAGATACCTCAGGATCTCTGATGACCCCAGTATCTTTTCCAATGGAGTTTGTTTCGCTCTATGCATAAAAATTTGTGAACATGATATGTAGTGTGTAAACACTTTGTTGGATGGAAGAGATGGGGTGTGTCTGGTGGATGGGACATCAAAGATTAGTATGTGTCAACTCAGGCTGTGAACTGTACATCTAAGTGTCATAGTATGCTAAAAATGGAACAGGACTTAGCTGGTCTGGTCTGCTGGGAGAGGAACTGGAGATGGGGCACAGGAGAGGGGAGGACAAGATGGCTGTTTAGGAAGTAGTGGAAAGGGGCCAGAAAGGTAGACTCTCTGGGGGAAGGGGGAAGGTTGAGGGAGAAACATACGACTGAGAAAGGGGATGACAGATAACAGAGTGAATGAAGTCTTGGTACTTAAGGGGAAACAGAATAAACTAATCAGAGAGGTACACAAACATAGACTCAGAATCAGAGAAAATTAGGTTTCATTTGACTACTGCTTATAGAGTAAGTCATCTTGTCTCTTAAGATTTATTTTATTGTTTTTAATTATGCAGCTGGGGGGCGGGGGGGGGGGCAGGGTATGGGTATGTGAGTACAGAATGACCACAAAGGCAAGAGGAGTCAGGTCCTTCAGAGCTGGAATTATAGGTGGTTGTGAGCCCTTACACGTGGATGCGGGGAAACAAGCTCAGGTCCTCTTCGAGAGCAGAAAGTGCTTTTAACCACCCAAGCATCTCTCCAGCCCCCTAAAGTCATTATTTAAATAAATCCAACATTCACACGCAGAGACGAGACCAGGATGAAGGTAAGAAAGGTTGAATTGGTGGTGATCTGGGGAGAGCCAAAGGACTCAAAGGCGGGAGTAGAGGACACTGAGGACAAATGAATTCCAAGAAGAAATGACTGAGGGAGTTCTCAAAGTGTGTGTGTGTGTGTGTGTGTGTGTGTGTGTGTGTGTGTGTGTGTGTGTGTAAAATGGGGCAGGGCATGAAACAGGGGACCCAGGAAGAACAGAAAGGTTCTGGAAAGAGTTGAACTTGGGCCATGTCCATGTTGACTCTTTAACACAGAACCTGTCCATCACTACAGAGTGCGGGTATGGGGCGGGGGCTTCCCACAAGGACATTTTGACCAGAATAACTCAGACTAGTGAATCCAAAGCTAAGTTTATATCTACAAGACTCCTGAAAAACATCGTATATAAAAAAAAAAACCACTTTTGTACAATTACTGAAAAATAATTTAAAAGAAAACGAGTGCCTTGTGAACTACTTTCAGATTGTAAGTGGATCTGGCGTAGCTTCTCGAAGCACGGTTTGCCTCTGTTCCAGCCTGTGATCTTCCCGAGGTCTCTGATGGATGCCTTTGTTTGCCACCAAGCAGCTTCCATACCAGCCGGTTCAGCCTCACCCCCATCTCTGTGACTTCCCACACATCTAGCTTAGGAAAGAGCACACCTTCCGTGTTTGCCAGTCTTCATGACTTTCAAATGCTTTGAGGTCCCCAACATGTAGCAATCTCCTTCTGAGAAGCCCTGTGCCCCATGGGGTCTTCCTGGGTCAGTGCAGTAAAAGGGAACTTCATGGGGCTGGATAGGGGTTTGGTCCATCACCATCATGGCGGCAGGGAGCGCAGTGACACTCATGGCACTGGAGCGGCAGCTGAGAACTGCATTCTGCTCACAGGATTCTGGTGTGGCATGAGCTTTTGAAACTTCACAGCCCACCCCCAGGGACACACTTCAATAGAACCACGCCTCCTCCTAATCCCACTAATCCTTGAAAATACTGCCACTCCCTGGTTAATAAGCATTAAAATAAAAGAGTCTATGAGGGCCCTTCTTGTTTCAAACCACCACAGATACTATGTCTTGCTCAACTTTTCTTATACAGCCCAGGCCCCCCTGACTAGTTAGTGATGGCCTTGCCCACAGTAGTGGGCCCTCCCACATCAATCATTAGTCAAGAAAATGTCGACTAGAGTTACCCAGAGGCCAGTCAAGTGGAGGCAGTTCCTCGGTTGAGGCTCTTCCTTCTTGGGTGACTCTAGATTGTCAAGTTGACAAAAACCAACCAGCACAATGATGTTCACCTTACTCCATGTCACCCATTGCTGCACAGTCTCCACACACTCTCACATACCACCAGCCTCTCTGTTCTGTCTGTGCATAGGCCCATGTCCCTCCATGGCAGAAGTGAGAAGTAGCTACTGTTACCAATGTGAATACCCAATGGTGTGTGATAAAGAATGAGTATGTTCTATGGCCTCCCATGCCCAGTGGTAAGCATTCTAGTGTGTTCTGTACTTACTGAGAGACACCACAACACAACTAATTCCCAGTTGGCCAGTGGGCATTTCATGGGTCACAGTAGACTGCAGAATCAAAAAGCCATGACCTATTTCATCTCCTCTCAATAGTAGACATGGACCTTTCCCAAAGCCTGTGACTCTGTCCCCATCCCACACTCAGCCATGACATCACAAGCTATATAAAGCAAGTCTTGCACAGGTTCTATGCCTCAGCTCCACAAGTTCTTGTAGCTTCTATAATTGCACTTGTGAAACTTAACCCCTTCCATGATCACAGCCCTCAGTTATCCCAATAAACATTGAGAAGCACACACTCTCTCCATCTTTGTCCTCAGCCAATTGTCCAACTGCCAATCAACTCGGCTATGACCAGCAAACCCTCATCAAGAAATCCAATACATTTGTCTTGATTTTTAGGGAACGGTGTGTCCTCCCTTCATGGCTACATTGGAGTCTGACTCATCTGCAATAAAACCCACTACTGTTAAGAGCAAAATTACAAGAGCTATGACAAATACCAAGTCACAAGACAACCATCACAGTTGGCCAAGCCTTTTCAGCAGCTTTATTGAAGCATAATTTACATACTAAAAAATCCATTTATTTTAAGTGTGTGATTTAATGATTTTTAAGGCAAATTTACAGCTTCCTTTTTACACTCATTTCCCACTAATTCATATGATATTGAGGTCTATTAAAATGCAGAAGTGAAGTCAAGGGACAGATCAGAGTGGGAAGCAACAAGGTTCTTGTTGTCTCTCAGACAACAAACAGATTGGCAGACTCTTCCTGATGTAACCACTTGAGAACATTGGGTCTGCTCTTTGTTCACAGCTTTCAGACAAAAAGCTTAAAAGACTAAACCATGGTTCTTCCTACATTCAATCCAGATGTGACCTGGTTTGGTCAGTATCACTAACGGCCAGGTTTATGTCAGTCACCCTTTTATCACTGTAACAAAAGATCTGGCAACTTTAAAAGGAAAATGAACTTACTTTGGTTCACCGTTTCAGAGGTTTTGGTGCATGGTCACAGAGACCATTAAAAGGGGCATGATGGAGCACAGCTGCTCACTTCATTAGCAGCCAGGAAACAAACACAGGGAGGGACCAAGGACAAGAAATACCCTCCAAAGCCACATCCCAAGTGACCAACTCCCTCAACCAGCCCCTATCTCCCAGTTTGCCCCGAACTTCCAAACATCAAGTCATGAATTCATCAATAGATTAACTCATTGATTAGAGAGCCCTCACAGTTCAATTATTTCTCAGAGCCCCACCTTTGAACATTGCACTGGAGACCAACCTTCAACACATGAGCCTTTGGGGGACATTTCAAACCCAAATCACAACAGTGTCTGTCACATGAAACCCAGAGATGGGATCCCTCTGATCTCTGCAAAGGTGTCTCTGTCCAGCAGTTCTTAAAGGGCAGTCTCCAGGGCAATGGCATCAGAATCACCCAGGAACTTATAGAAATACAAGTTCAGGGTCTTGACCCCCATCCATGTATCAGAAACCTGTAGGGTGGGCCAGAAGGTTTGCTTAGAGGTCTAAACTTTGCCTCCCACTAGAAGCAGCTGGGAAGATTTCCAACAATCTCCTGTTTCTAGTGCTGAGTCACACCATGTCTGCATTACAGCCTACTGTCTGGGGTGAGACCCTGTCAGCAGTCAATTGTAAAGACCCACTGTGTGTTGGTTTGAATGTGAAACGGAACATCTATCACATGCACACACAACACACATGAAGAGGCAGGAAGGGGAGGGGCTCAGTCTCACGAACCCTCAAGGAAGAGAGGGTAGAAAGACTGTAAGACCCAGAAGTCAGTGAGAACTGGTGATGAGCAGCAGTGTCTTCTGGACACGACAGGACCATTGCACTTGTCAACTCATGGCAGCTGTGTTTGCCGGCATAAAAATCAAGCCAGTCAACATTCCATCATGGAATGGGGAGGGTCTCACCATTCCTCACCCTTAGCTGAGGAGCTATGGACAGTTGATAATGGAGGGGGATTTCTCCAAAGGTGTGGCTGATGCGAAGTTGACCATGCTCCAATGGATGGCCTGATGCCCATGAGATTTTGGGCAACACAAATTACTCAGTGGGTTATTATGGAGGAGAGAAAAGAAGACATGGAGTTGGGAGGGTGTGGGTAGGTAGGAAATGGATCTGGGAGGAGTTAGGAAGAGAAGTGAGGAGAGCATGCAATCCAAATATATTGTATGAAGCCCTCCAGGAATTAATAAAAGCAGTTTTTAAAATACTGCATCTGTACTGAACATATACAGACCATGTTTCTTGTCGTTTCCTAAATAACGGCTCCTTGTATGGTAATTGCATTGTATGAAATACAAAAAGAATCTAGCAATTATTTAAAATATAGGATGAACTGGGGGGAGGACTCAGGAGTAAAGTGTTGACTGCACACACATGAGGACCTGAGTTAAAATCCCTACCACCCCCATAAAACAGCCAGGTATATAGTCACACGTGCATCTATAACTCCAGCGCTAAGAGAGGCAGAGACAGGAGGATCACAGGGGCCTGTTGGTCGCCAGTCTAGCTCCAAGTTCAGCAAGAGACCCTGTCACCGGGGAATATAGTGGAGAGTGGAGGAACAGGACATATTATGTCACGTTCTCCTCTGGCCTCTGCACTTACATGTACAAGTCTTTACACATGCATGCACACACATAAATAAGTATAACAAAGTATACAAGAGGATTGCATAGGTTATATGCAAATACAATGTCATTCTAGCCAAGGGACCTGAAGACTTGGATCACTGGGGGTCCTGAAGCCAACACTCCAGAGATACCAGAGGCGGGTGTATCTTCTTCCTGCACAAATGAAACCTTGGTTGGGTGTGTGTCTGGTGGCTCCACGACAGTTCTCTCCTCCTCTAAGCTCTTGTTCACCACAGACAGCACTCTGGAAATGCTGAAAGAATAAAAAACTAAAGGCTTCATCAGGGTTTCTAGGCTTGTATTAAAATCATATTTATCACGTTTTATTAAATGGAAAGGAAATCTTCAGCCCCTAGCAACAATTGACTCAATCATGTTGGCTTCTGTTTCATCCCGCCATGAATAGCAATTAATTGCACATCAATAGTTTCCATGCTCTGAACTAAATCGGGATGAAGGGATATGTTTCCGTGCCTACAAGTAATGCCAATGTGGATAATCAAGTAGAAAACGGGGGCGGGGGGTGTTAGGATTCCTTTGGCTTAAGCAAGAGTGATGGCTGATTGGAAACTCATTATGCAAATAATCCCAACCCCTGAGAGATGAAGTGTAACAATAAAAATGTACTACCAAATGGGATGGACAGTCGTTGCTTGATTTCTTTTTTTATATAGCATGGTGGTTTAAATAAGTGTGGCCCTGATAGGCTCTTATATTTGAATATGTTTTGGTTTCCAGTTAGTGGACTATTTAGGAAGGATTAGGAGGTGTGGTCTTGTTGAAGGAGGTGTGTCATTGGGGGTGGGTCTTGAGGTTTCAAAAGCCCACACCAGCCCCACCTCTCCTTATTCCTCGCCCTCTTCCCCCTTCCTCTCTCTGCTGTCTGCAGATCAGGATGGGAGTTCTCAGATACTGCTCCAGTACCATGTCTGCATGTCTGCTGCCATGCTATCTACCATCATGGTCATGGTCATGGACTCCACTCTGAAACTGTGAGCAAGCCCCTCAATAAAATGCTTCCTTTTTTTTTTAAGTTGCTTTGGTTATGGTGTCTCTTCATAGCAATAGAATAGAAACTAAGACATACACCTCCCTGCATTTTTCTAATAACTCTCTGTTTATTTCACTAAAGTTACCTTTTGTTCATTCAACTGTTTTGGGAATAAGTTCAAAGGCATTGGAGAGATGGCTCAGAGAATATGAGAGCTTGCTGCTCTTACAATGGACCAGAGTTCAGCTCCCAGCTGTACCTCTAGCTCCAGGAGTCTGACATCCTTTTCTAACCTTTGCAGGCACCTGCACTCACACACGTGCATACAAACACACACACACACACACACACACACACACACACACACACACAAGTAAATCATTATTTATGAGGATGAGGATTTTAGATTTAGCCAGGGATCCTGCAATTTCGTTTGGTCTGCCTGATACCTATGCTCACAGCACATGCCTCTTCCTGCTTCTTGCTCTAGGGAGAATGTGTACAGCCTCTTCAGGCTCCCTGCACTTCACTTCATCCTCTTCTTCATCTTCAGACATCTCAGTTGGCAGAGTGGGAGACACAAGGAACTTGTTTTAAAATAATTCCTTTTGTATGTGTGTCACTTGCACCTCAAATCACAAATGAAAAAAAAACACAACAAATAAATGCATGTCCACACGCCAATACCACACTCATATCCACTTCCCTTAATAAATGCTGGCTTTGGGAATTAGAATCCAGGAGGAGATGAGACTTTTGAAGAATTCTTATTCTCGTGCAGGATATGGTATTTCTACTCTCCTGCAAAGGAACACCGATAGAAAAAGACAGAAGGTAGATTGCTTTTGTCCACAGGTGGAATCAGAAGCATTTGATAATGATGGACATAGGGAGGTTCACCTCACGTCTACAAAAGAACAGAGAAATGTGGGGGGCAAGGAGGCATCTGGTGAACAGTCAGTCCCTTATTAGTATTAAAAAATTCCTGAAGTCAGGAAATGACATTCAACAAAAGAAATATTACATTTTCATTAGACAGAACTGTTTTTAAAATAGCCTTCCTTTTAGCCATGGAATGAAGGGATTCAGACCAGCGGGGTCAGTTTGTGGAGGACTAAAGTCATTCCCGTCAACATTTTAAGAATAATGTGGACTTTTAAAAAATGGACTTGAATAAAATTAGAAATTTTACCTATTGAGGGGGGAAAGTGGTGCCCCAGAAAGAGACAAAGGAGTGTCAGAACTCCAGGCTTGATTCTTTCAATAAATACCATACTGGCAACTCATGTGTACGTTGGTATCAGGAGAAAAACCCCAAGTTGGATTTCTTGATTTGGAGAGATTTTTAACGTGTGTGAATAGCTGCCCATGAAAAGAATGGTCCTTAGATTTTCAAAAGGCATGAAAAAGCCACCGTGGAGTTATTGCATTTTGCTTCAAAAAGCCTTGGCTCCCTGTCTGCAGGAACACAGAGCCTCAAGGGAAAGGACTAAGACCTCCCAGAGATAACCTCCAATAACTTCTGAAACCACGCCCACAGGAGGAAGCGGCTTTTCTGGGAAGATGGAGCTCGGAGAGCTGCGAAGTGAAGGCTGTGTATTGATCAACAGCTGTAATAGAACAACGGCAGCTGGTTCACAGAGCGAGGCAGCCATCAGTGAGGCAGCCAAGAGCTAAGAGGGCTGGAAAAGATAATAACAACACAGACCTCATAGAAGCCGATATAGACTCGTGGGGCCTGAGAAATTAATCTCATGCACTTTGGGCAGGAAAAAATAAAATCAAACCCAGGGACCCCTCTGCCCTCTGCCCTCTGCCCAGCCAATCGAACTCCGAGCCATGCTGCAGATGGCCCATGTTAAGACTCAATGTAGATGATGGAAGCCTGTGAGAAACCGGAACCAGATCCTGTCAGCGCTGTGAGCAGAACAGCGTGGCACCAGAAATGGCTCAAGTCCGCACCATCATTGGGAAAAAGAAAATCACCCAGCACTGGAAGTAATCCTTGTCAGGGCCTGTGTGAGACCGGAAGTGGATGGTGCCATGGCCAACCAATAATCACTGCCTACGGGTATCTGCTGGGCGCACGGGATGTGGCTGACACAAATGAGGAAATGATTTTTAAATATAAAACACGTTTCTATTTAAATTAAGAGTTCCAAGTGTCTAATGGTTAGCCCAGACGTCCAGATTATGTGGTTTCTCAGACAGAAAAACAGCCCCCAGGAAGTGTGTTTGAGACCTCGAGAGTTCCTAACACATGAGAGCAAGCTAAGATAAAAGGTTTCCAGGAGTGGGGAGGCAGAGGCAGGCAGACTTCTGAGTTCAAGGCCAGCCTGGTCTACAGGTTACACAGAGAAACCCTTTCTCAAAAAATCAAAACCAACGAAAAAGATATGAAAGGCATAAAGGTGGAGTAGAGTAAAATGAACAAGAGAAAATCTGTAAAACAGAGAAAGGAGAATTCAAAAGACTTGTCCATAAAAGGCCAGCAATGTAGGAAAATAGCTCTGGAAATCATCCTTGTTTTCAGGATTCCTCACAGCAAAATCACCAGTGACTGGTAGTAGTAGTTCCTGTGGACAATCTCTGGCAGTTTCTCTCTCTCTCTCTCTCTCTCTCTCTCTCTCTCTCTCTCTCTCTCTCTCTCTCTCTCTCTCTCACACACACACACACACACACACACACACACACACACACACACACACACACACCACAGCCTAATTAAGGAGGATTTACAGAAAGGTGCCCATTAAATGACCTAAAGATTTGGTGCTAAATTATAACATGAGCTTTGTGCAGGAATGAGCTCCAACCAAATTTTGCAGGTTCTACAACCATCTGTGTGATTCCTCACCCCCTTAGCTGTGGGGGTATTACATAGATGGCTGTCACTTCTGCCTTGGTTTTATTTTTACTGTGAATCTCCTCTCTCCCCTGTTCAATGTGGCCAAGGTTTCCATGTGGAAGAGCTTTGCAGAGCATTTGTATCTAGTGAGGCAGGGGAAAAGTTAAAAAGAGGCTCAATACTATCTAAAACATCAAAAACAAAGCCGACTTAACCTCCACAGGCAAGGCTCAAAGAGTACAGGGGATCCCCTGGCAGGCACACAGATGCAAGCTTACAAAATGGCTCACAGCCATCAGTGAGAACCAACTAACATTCTTAGTATCCCATCATGCTACTGGGGTCATTCTCATCTCTTGAGACCAGGGGAAGATGCATTTGGAAGATCCTCTCCCTAAAAGTGAAGATTGTACCAAAACTCTAATGAAAGTTCAGAACAATTTTAAATATGAAAACACACACACACACACACACACACACACACACACACACACACGGGGGGGGGGGGGAGGGGGGCGGGTGAAGCAGGGGAGCTAAAGGGTTAAAGGATACATTTCCAGAAGCAGATGTCTATTGGGAAGAAGTCAATGTTCTGCTAGGATACCACAGCCAATGACCCCATCTGGAAGCTCATGACACTGGTTTATTTCTGAGAACAAAACATTAACTACCTCATGAAACCATTACGGGAAACAAAACTAGCCTAGAATGAGTTAAATGAAAACCCTTTAATGTCTAGTGAAGAGTTTTGGAACCAAACTCCATAGACAATTGCAGTGTAGAATGTGACCCAAGACTGCAGTTTGCATAATAGCATTCAACTTTCTGAAACATTTTTTACCCTCCTAAAAATCATGAAAGTGAGAAGGAACAAAGGCTGCCAGGGGAGTATACTTCAGTTTCCACATGAAAAGTTCACTTTTCAGCCAAACACCCACATGGCTAGCCTGCAGCTCACCAACCCTGGTCATGAGGGCATTGACAAAAATGTAGACATCCCACATGAAAGAGCCACTGTTCCTGCCCTCCTGGAGGTTCCAGGGTCATCTCACCCTTAACCTGTCACCATCATGTTGACAACTGTCTTGTCTTTATCTTTGACTTAGGAATATTTTCTTTAGTTGTTTGGATCCTTCTCCTTCTTCCTCTTCTTCTTCTTCTTCTTCTTCTTCTTCTTCTTCTTCTTCTTCTTCTTCTTCTTCTTCTTCTTCTTCTTCTTCTTCCTCCTCCTCCTCCTCCTCCTCCTCCTCCTCCTCTTCCTCCTCCTCCTCTCTCCTCCTCCTCCTCCATGTGTGTCTGTTGATAAACATTCTAAAAGTGAGAAAAAGCTTCTGGTTCTAGTAACATCTAAAATAAAGTTACTTAAGAGAGAAATTTAGTGGCAGGGCTGATAAAGATAGGCCCCCATTTAGGGCTGAGTACTCAGTCTCTTTTGATGACTGAGGCTCAGGAAACATCTTGGAAGAAGGAGTGGAAAGAGGCAGAGGATGGGGAGGGGAGCTGTGAAATTCTGTCTTCTAGACATGATGTGAATGTTGCACTTGTGCGCTCACGGCAGCTGTGGTTACCTGCATAAGGCCTACACAGGATCACCAGTCAAGGTTGAGGAGCTTTAGGCAATTGGTAGCTGCTGGGGTGAGAGAATCAACTTTCTTTTGGGGTGCGGCCACTGGTAGAATTCCCATGTTCCCGTAGATGGCCCCCTCCCTATACATACCGACACACACAAAACGTTAACTGCACTTAGTGGTTATTGGTGGGGCAAGAGGACATGGATTTTGGAGGGGGGGGCTTCTTGAAGGTGGATTTGGGGAGAGTGGGGGAAAGTGCAGTAGAAGTAGTTATGATCCTGTTTCATTGTATACATGTATGAAATAAATGCTCAAGGGTGAAGACAATTTACTATTTTTAAAAAAGAAAATTTAGACAATTAACTTTAGGTGTGTAATGAAATGCTGTATGACTTTAAGAAATTTAAATATAGAATGTAGAATTAAACCCCATGACTGCCCTATGATTCAAGGGGTAAATTATACACACTTAATGACTCTCTCCCTCTTTCTGTCTATCTATTTCTGTGTCTTATGTCTGTCTCTCTGTGTCTGTCCCCACACACACACCTCACCCCCATACACAGTCACAAATGCATGCTTAGATTGCTTTTATGTCCAAGGGTCAGAATTCCAGACACAATTGGTGTAAAGGAAGAGAGGTTTGTTCTAGGGCACAGAGTCACTGGGAACAGGCCATCGTGTCAGGGACAGCATGCTGGCAGAATATGTCGATCTATGGCACTGACAGCCTGCATGGGGTGTGTTCACATTTGGGTAGATCAGAGGGCTGAGAGGTAGGTCAGAACCATCAACCTCCACCCCCAGTGACCTACTTCTGCTAGGGCACAGTCCCAAAGGTTCCAGAACCTTCCTAGACAGTGCCACCAGTTGGGACAAAGTGTTAACACAGCTGAGCCTGTGGGGAAATTTCACATTCAAACCTTCACGATACTGAACCAGGCAAGTGAGAAATACTTTTTGAACATAGTTTACTTTCGATTTTGTAAGCAGAACAGAGCTAAACCCTTCGGGATGGATTGATTTAGTCTTTGGCTTGCAAAGTGGTACCCTAAATGCTACATTGGGTAGAAAATACATAGTTTTCTATATAGTGAGTGAGGTTGAAAACAATCATCCCTGTAATGAAGATAAAATGCAAAAAAAAAAAACCTCAGACATACATAATAATTCCAATTGTCAGTATGAAAGGCTCTTTTATTTATATCTGTGAGCTGCTATTATTATTTCTCTACTGGGTTGATTTTATAAGAAAAAAAAAGTTGCAAGCTCTGCCTATCCTATCGACCATGGTGCCATTCATAATGGTGTTATGGGGCTGCAATGTAGGGATTAATCATCGGGGTTTGACACCAAATCCACCGGCTCAATACACAAGACTGTAGAGGGGAAAGTGAAGTTACAAATACGTGATGCCCTATGGCATCTTCTCTCTGAGGCTGTTGTGTGGGTGCCTGGTTGTTACTGTTGTTGCTGCTGCTGCTGCTGCTGCTGCTGCTGCTGCTGCTGCTGCTGCTGCTGCTGCTGTTAAATTGCAATATTAAATGCAAAAGCAAATGGTGAGGGCTAATAAGTCTTTTCCATCCTCAGTTTCTCCTTCCCATCTTTTCTTTAACTCTCCCAACCCTCCGCTTTCATTCAGCTATACTGAAACATGAAATAAAGTGAAAGCAAGGCACGTTCATCATCTCTGACTCCTGCTTGTTGACTGTAATTGTCCAGTCGGCGTCAAACACCAGATGATGGGACCAGGGAGAAGGACCAGGGAGAGTGGAGCATGCAGACCTGAGTTCAGATCCCAGCAGCCAGGAAACAATCGGGGTGAGCCTGTAACCCCAGTGACAAAGAAAGGGGATCAGGATTGCCTGGGCTTACTGGCTGCCAGCCCTGAATGAAAAATGTGGGTTCATGGTCAGGCAAAGACCCCACCTCAAAGAAACACGAGAGTCAGAGAAAGTTACTGTATGATTGCCTTCCTCTAGCTGCAGGGTACTGCCTACCTGCACGCACGCACACGCACGCATACACACACATACACACACACACACACACACACACACACACACATTTATTTATTTATTAGTTTGTTTTAAAGTTTTTAAGAATTTCACACATTCACATAATGTTTTGACCAAATCTACTCCTGCCCCCTCCCCTCAAGTCCTTCCCCTTTCTCCCTCAGCACTTTCTCCTCCTAATTCTGTGTGCTTCTTTTCTTTTAAAACCCCCACCTAGTCCACTTAGTGCTGAATATGCGTGGTTAGGGACAAACATCCATGGAGCGTGGGCATCCTCTCAGGGACCAAATCCTTAAAGGAAACTGACCCTCTCCCTCAGCAGCTGTCAGCTGCCAATAGCTTCTCCTGAGTCCCTCCCCCATGCATTCTGGGATTTATTTGTGTAGATCTTGTGGATGGAGTCCTAGACAGTGTGAGTTTTACACACACACACACACACACACACACACACACACACACACACAAAATTTAAAACCAAAGAATGGTTTTAAATGGAATTCATTAGTGTCTTGAATTTTGTACCAGATTATAATCCTATCTATCTAAAATCAAATTATTCAAATGAATATTTAAAAATTCAGAGAATCTTTATCTGCTAAATATCACAGACTGAACAAAATCAGTTAGTGCCAACCTTTCCTAAGGCCACACCAGAAGAAGTATAAATGGGTACTCAAAGGCATGAACCCACAGGACAAGGGGCTCTTCAGAGACCGAGGATATACAGAATAGGGTTTAGAAGCCTGCTAGACCAAGAAAAGCAGATCACTAGCAAAGAGCCCAGGAAATCAGGCAGCAGACATTCATACCTTAAAAACTTCAAAGACCAGGGAAGGCTTAGGGCTAGTTACCACCAAAAGTGGGAGTAGAAAAAAACTGTAAATTAATACAGGACACTCAACTACTAAATACAGTGTGGGTTGGACTCTCAATTGTGAAAAAGTGTAATAGTGGTTATATCCATTTTTCTCCTTGCTGTGACAAAACTGTGTCATTTAGGGGCCAGAAAGATGGCTCAGCTTATCAAGACCTCAGCATCCTTGCCCCCTGGCTCACAACGGACCCTGGATCTAGGAGATCTGACTCCCTCTTCTGGCTTTTACGGGTACTGCACCCACGTGGCATACACAAAAAGACACATGAACAAAAATTAAAATTTTAAATGTGTCATTTAGTTGATATTAATGCACCAAGGTTAATTTCTTCTGATTATTGTCGTTTGATTATGTAAGATGCTAATATATGGAAATCATGTGTAGGATGTATAGAAAATTTCAACTATTCTAGAAAATTCTAAAATAAATGTGATTTTTTTTAAAAATGCAAAGTCAGTAATGGTATTTTTTTCCATTTACATTTTTTCCAGTTTCTGTATATTCTAAAATATACATGTTTATTATATCCACAGTAGAAAATGTCCTTGTGATGTAATGAAACATTTAGGCAGCCTCACTAAACCGCTTTCTGGAAGCCAGAATACCCTGGGTATTGAGTGCTATGATTTAAAAGTGGGTCCCAAAGAGTTCACAGAATCACAACCCACCCACCTTCAACATTTCAAGGTATTCAAAGAATATTTGTTAACATTTATTTTTCTTTTATTTATTCTTTGAAATATTCACATTTAAGCAATGTATCTGAATCCTACCCATTCCTCACTCCTCCCTCTAATTACTTAGTCTCCAAGACTCCTCATCATATTACCCTCCAAACTTTGCTGCTGTGGGATGTTCTGTAGGTCCTGTGGGAGCCCATTCTCAGGTTCTTTGTGGTGTTACCCAGCAGGTCCGTATAGAGGATGATTAGGACCATGGGCCTGAGTGCAGGTGTTTGAGATGATCTGCACTTGGCTGTGCTGGGGGATGGTCTGTATGTCAAGTTGCTCTGATTGGTTAATAAATAAAACCTGATCGGCCGTGGCTAGGCAGGAAAGATAAGCGGGACTAACAGAGAGGAGATATAAAAGGACAGAAAGGCAGAAGGAGATGCTGCAGCTGCTGCAATGACCAGAGAGGCTGCAGCCGCCGCAATGACCAGAGACACTGCAGCCGCCGCCATGACCAGCAGCATGTGAAGACGCTAGTAAGCCACCAGCCACATGGCAAGGTATAGATGTATGGAAATGGACTAATTTAAGATAAAAGCACAGTTAGCAAGATAAGGACAGTTAGCAGGAAGCCTGCCATGGCCATACGGTTTGAAAGCAACATAAGTGTCTGTGTTTACTTGGTTGGGTCTGAGCGGCTGTGGGACTGGCGGGTGACAGAGATTTGTCCTGACTGTGGGCGAGGCGGAAAACTCTAGCAACACTTTGCATTCTTCTTTATAATATTTTTTAAACACCCTGAATCCAATTATTGCATGCATGGGCATGAGGTCATCCACTGGGGCATGTGGCCACATTTGCCCCCAAAGTGACTACACACACACACACAGAGAGAGAGAGAGAGAGAGAGAGAGAGAGAGAGAGAGAGAGAGCGCAACAGCAGCAGCAGCAACCACCATCAATTACCAATGGCACCTCAGCTAGAGCTGTGGCTTCAGCAGCCCCTCCCCACTTTATGCTAAAATTTTTAACCAGCTTGATCTTGTGCAGATATTATGCCAGTAACCACAGCTGATGTGAGCTCATGTGTTCAACAGTCATGTCATGTCCAGAAAACGATATCTTTCTTCCCGGTCCTCAGCTCTTACAACCTTTCTGTCCCCTCTCCCTCCATGTTCTGAGCTTTGCTGGAGAGATTAATATAAATGACATTTCAACATTTCTAAAAATGGAATGAACCATCTCATGGTGACTCAAAACTGCATATGGTATTGTCCATTCTTTCATAGGGTACAGAGCACTAGAATGATGCTGACCACTGAGAGTTTTAGTGTCCTTGAAAAATGCTGATAAAAGGTTGAATTGTTTAATCTCATTCCCAAGACCCAGGGTGAGGTGTGGCATAGAGAGAGGAGAGATCTTGAGGAGGTGGGACTTGGTTTATGTCTCTTCACCCTTTGGCATTAAAAAACAGACACACTCCTAACTCTCCCTCTGGTCTACCTCTTCCTCCACAGTGAGCTCCCACACAACATTTTATTTCTGATTTTATCCATCCTGTCTGGGCTTCCCTCTTCTCTCTCTCTCTCTCTCTCTCTCTCTCTCTCTCTCTCTCTCTCTCTCTCTCTCTCTGTGTGTGTGTGTGTGTGTGTGTGTGTGTGTGTGTGTGTGTGTGTGTGTGAAAGAGAGAGACAGAGAGAGATGCATAAATGCTTTTCCTCTACATGTGGAGGCCTCAGGTTGATGTTAAGAAACATCCTTGATCTCTCATCCAATTTTGTTGTTTTGTTCATTGAGGTAGAGTCTCTCAATCAGAGACAAGGCTCCCCACTACAGATAGTCTTTCTAGACAGCTTGCTCTGGGCATCCTGTCTCTACCTTTTGAGGTGGAGTTTCAGGGTGATCTCCACACCCACCCAGCAATTATATAAGTTTGTGGGGAGCAAGTGCTTAACTGCTAGGCTCTCTCCCTAGCCCTTTCTTCCAGAACTTTCTATCCCAACTACTCTTCACCTTGGAACCCTAATGGCGAAGTATTTCTTTCTGAGATTTATTGAAGGTGATTGACAAATGGAAGCTGTATACATCTGAGTTGTGTGGTGTAGTGTTCTGGTCAAATTATACATTGTGGAGTCATTTCTAAAACCAAGCCATTACCTCATCTTCATATTCTCTCTCTCTCTCTCTCTCTCTCTCTCTCTCTCTCTCTCTCTCTCTCTCTCTCTCTCTCTCTCACACACACACACACACACACACACACACACACACACACACACACACATACACACACAGTGAGATCCACTCCCTTGGCAATATTCCACATATACAAAACCCCAACGACAATCACAGTCAGTTGTCTGCTGTTCCCCAGGCTCTGGTATGTGTACCTGTTGTAGCAGAATGATTCTTATACATTCTGGCCAATCTATTTCTCAAATAGAAAACTAAGGACATCAGTCCCAGGTTAAAACCCTCCTATGGATCCTTATCATCCTTATTGTCCTAGGGTAAATTGAAAAGTCCTTCTGCTGAGAGAGACAGATGCATTCTAGAAAGACCAAAACTTGTGGCAGAAAATGGGTTTTACAAGACAATAAAAATGTAAAAAATTTTGTGTTGCTAGAGGACTCCAGGGCCATGTAGGTTATAGATGCTGAACTTGGGGTTTCACTGGGGTGTGGCTGGGGGGGATCATGTGTTGGTATAGATGGGGTATTCATGAGTGGAAGGGCATATATAATGCCCATATGTGCAGAGACAAGATCAGAATGCCCAGTGTCTTCCTCACCGTTCTCCATCTGTCACTGAACCAGAGCCCACCATTTTGGTAAGTCTGGCTGGCCAGTGTGCTCTTGGAAACCACCCCTCCCCATCCCCACCCCCACCCCACCCCTATCTTCACCCTTCAATGTTGTAGATATGAGCAGCCACGCCTGGCTTTTTACAAAGGTGCAGAGGATTTGAACTCATCATGTTTACAGAGCAAAGGCTCTTATCCATTGAGCCGTCTCCCCGCCCCCAACCCCCACCCAGAATATGGTTTACTGTAACCTTCCCGACCTGCTTTCTGCTGTGTGTGCGTCTCACTGTCAGATGGGCTATGCTCTCAAGGATGCAGCTCCAGCCCCACATGCCTCTTGTTTACACCCAGAACAGGGTAGATCTTTCATCAGGAGATGCTATTCAGAGGTGAACATGTTCTGGCTGCAGCCTCTCGGGTAGAGAAGAACCTGGCTGCACCCTTCAAGACTCAGGCTATCTTACTTGGGCTTTGAACTGAGAGCTAGTATCCCTTCCAGGAGGAAGGGAGAAAGGGAGAGTGGGGTTGGGAGGGAAGAGAGGGAAGCAGGGAGGGAGAAGGAGTGGGAAGTCACATTCAAAGTTTCAAGGGCATAGAACCTGAGAAAGTGGATAGGTAGAATTCACACACACACACACACACACACACACACACACACACACACACACACACACACTCATACACACTGTCTGCTGTGCCCCAGGTGGCATTATCCATGAAATAAAATGGTCTATTAGGCTTATCTGTCCCTCTCATGAGTAGCCTGTAATTAAATAACTGCCTTTTAAAAATCTTGCTATTTTGAAAGAAAGCCATTTGAGCATTTTTCCTTAGCTGATGAATTACACGGACCAGTGGTCCTTGATAAACAGGCCTGTTCTAAGCCAACACACGAGGAAAAACCACTTCTGAAACAATTGATGGGGGATTAGATTCCACGTCTCAGGCCTCACTCGGTGACCAAGAAGGAGGGTGAGCCTTACCCCACAGCACGCAGGATTCTGTTCTCCACAGGAAGCAGAGCCCTGACGACAAGGACCAGCCAGAGCCTGGCTGTAAGACTGGACTTTTCAGCGGGTATAAGATCCAGTAGGGACACTTCTGGGAATATGTTAGACTTAGCTTTTCCCAGGAAATGCACTGTTGCTGCATGCGCTGAGACACATAAGCCAAAAGAGCGAAGACAAACAGCTCTCTGTGGTGACCACATCTCCTAAGCTCCTGTCAGGACCAGAGGTTTTCCCTCCTGCTTCTGAGCCTGATCATGGCTGCAACGATCCCGATGCTGACTTCCCTAACAAACTTATTTCTACAGGGTAGGTAATTCATCTCCACTTCCTTCCCACGGAACCCGCCACATCATTTATATAACAGATGTCAATGTATTTTTTTAAGAGAACATAATTCAATCCAAGTCTACCCTCTAGCACCCCCCCCCCAAAAAAAAGCTTGTCATTTCCACAGCCAAATACTTCAGAATGCTGACTCACTCCCGCATCAAAAAACCTCATCCAAATCGGTTCCTGGTGAGACGTGGGTATGGTTCACCATGGGGAAAATCTCTTCTCCATTTAGGAGTCTACGGAATTAAAAAAGCAAGATACACACTGTGGTTAGCATTAACTATAACCTTTGAATAACTCAGCATCACCTGAAAAGACAGGAGAGAGACAGAGACAGAGACACAGAGACACAGAGAGAGGGGGCAGGGAGATACAGACACAGAGAGAGGAGTCTCAGTTAGCAATTGTCTTATTGTGATGGTCCATGGACATGTCTATGAGGAACTGCCTTGACTGTTCACTGACACAAGAGGGCCAAGCCCACTGTGGGCATCACCATTCCCTGCACTGTATAAGAAAGCTAGCTGACCTGGAGCAAGCCAGCAAGCAGAGTCCCTCCATGGTTTCAGCTTCAAGACCTTGCTGGAGTTCCTGCCCTGACCTCCCTCGACGACCTGAAAGTTGAAGTCAAATAAAACCCTTACCCCCACACACACACAACTGCTTTTCATCCAAGTGCTTTATCACAGCAACAGGAAAGAACCAGTTCAGACCACGAGTCAATGAGAGGACTCAGGCTTCACCGGCTCAACGCGCCGCACCTGAGCGCACACCTTCTGGCTCTGACATGCTCTTAAAGTGACAGTGACCTAGGCGGGCACAAGAGAAGGAATGTGGACAGTCTGCATTATCTGGAAAGCAGCACGCGGCACTTCTGCCTGTATTCCATGTACAAGAAGAAATGCTAAAGACCCAGTGGGTTATAAAGGAGTTCAGCGGTGGGAACAGGGAAAAAAAAAAAAAAAAAAAAAAAAGGAAGGACTTAGTACTGATGAAAATCAGCAGCTTCTCACAGGATCAAGAGGATGATCAGAAGGCAAAAGGTATGGACTCTGCAGCCCATGTCCTGTGCAAGCTCCCTTCCCCCACCTAGCAACCAAACAGAAGGTTCTAAGTCAAGAAGAAAGAACAGAGAGAGCTACAGGATGAAATAAACCCGAACACCTCGGTAATGCCCCTGCCTCAGCTGCTCCACACCAGACGAAGATCCCTGATGAGTACAGGTACTGTCTGGTAGACCTTAAGATTGGGGAGTTGTCTGCTGCCCACGGGGTGACTGTTTAACTGACAGGGGTCGGGGGAGGGGAGCCGGCAATAACACCCCTTAGGAAACATCGAGCCCGCTACACAAAATTCAGCTTCTTATTGTAAAAGCACAAAACTCGAAGTAAACTCCAGACTTCATTAAAGGGATCATGGCTGTGCTTCGACCCATCTCCACCTTCTGGTCACTAAGGGAGTTGACTGTTCCTGGTGTCCCACCTGAATCCCAAGGCTCTCTGATATTTATAAGACTGTCGGCACTCAAGCAGCTGGAATCACCAGACAAACCAGGGACCGAGGTAACCAAACAAAATCTCAATCTCAGACACCAACCTAAATTCTTGCAGAAGCCTCTCGAACCTTCAGTCAAAATAAGACATCAAGTTTGTTTTGTTACCAGCCCTGTTCATTGTCAAAACATTTGCATATTTAAACCCTTTCTTATTAAAGAGGGGGAAATCCTTTTTCTTTCTTCTCTATGGGCCATTTGCTTTAGTGTTGTCAAGCCAATAAAAGGAAAACTCCACTGACACTTATTCTAATATGTGACTTAACACACGTACGCATGAGGTCATACATTAATGCCGAACTATTTCTCCTTTATAACTGTAAGCCTAGGTGTCCCCCTCTGGTAGGCTGAAGGAAAGGTTGTTAATGAAAGATATCTAATCTACCCTTCTTCTCTAGTTCTGCTGTTCTCATGATCACCCAGGCATCCACATTCTACCATATTCAGTAACCAAAAGAAATGTATGGAAAGATCAGAAAGATTGGCCATAATCACTTCTGCAGTTAATAACTAGACCCTATGGGGGCTGGAGAGATGACTCAGGAGTTAAAAGCACTTGTTAGTCTTGCAGAGGATTCGAGTTCGATTCCCAGCACCCACATGGTGGCTCACAAACATTTGTAACTCCAGTTCCAGGGGATCAGACACCCTCTTATGGCTTCCTTGAATACCAAGCACACACATGGTACACATATATGCATGCAAGTAAAACACCTCCACACATAAAATAATATAAGTAAATCATAGGAAAGGATGAGGAGGAAGAGGAAGAAGGGAGAGGAGGAGGAGGAGGAAGAAGAAGAAAGAGAGAAAGAAAGAAAGAAAGAAAGAAAGAAAGAAAGAAAGAAAGAAAGAAAGAGAGAAAGAGAGAAAGAGAGAAAGAGAGAAAGAGAGAAAGAGAAAGAAGAGGAGAAGGAGGAGGAAGAGGAAAAAGAAGAGGAAGAAGTAGAAGAAGAAAAAGGAGGAAGAAGAGGGAAAAGAAGGAGAAGAGGAAAAAGAATAAGAAGAGGAAGAAGA